>NC_060119.1:433991244-434294274 GCF_021461395.2 Schistocerca americana | reverse complement strand
TACGTGGTGTCTGGTTTTCCAGAAATGTTCGAAGGAACAGGCACCACGTACATAAATAAATAACTTGCTTCTCGGAAGTTAGAAGACATTCCGGAAATATTGATTACGTGACACACAATTCCTACTTTTAGCACATTATACCTGTTAGCGTTCCGAATGCTGTTGGGTATCTACAAAATATCAGTCTGGTATAAAGGCAAGCAACTTGTTCTTAATCTACAGAAACGCAAAATGTGTGCTTCATAAACTGTTATGGCGTGGGATCTTTTGACTGCCAGTTTACTGGGAAAGAGCTAGAGTGAGATATGTCAACAAACACTTGTGGGTGACAATGTGCACAGACTCGCAACGACTACATAGGCATTTTTGTAAGTAGAGCAACTGTCAGGTTGCTACTGGGAAACTGCAATTTCTCTAGAAAGACATTACCGAATGAAAAGGTTCGATGGTAAGGTACTCGATTTGTACGGGAGCCGACGGCAGCCCAGATCGTGTCTCGTATCTAGATTTGTTGGCTAAGAAGCTTATAGGAACTTCCGAGGCGAAATGGTACGGGCTGTGTTTTTCCTCACCCTTGCATAATCGCAGTTTTTGATCCATTTCCAATGACCTTAATATTCCTTCTTTCATTCTACAAAGAAATTGCACAGAAAACATTTATACGGCTGCTATAGGTAGCGACTCAAATACTGAGCACACGTCACGTTACGTGGTACGATTGCGCAGTCTACGGAACAGAACAGAGCTGCCCTTACAGCGGCTACAACCAGTGTTATATTCATTGAGCATGCTTACAACATGCGCTTCGGTTGCTCTCTCGTTAATGACCTTGCTGCGAGATTGGACTCTTGTTTGGTGTCTGGCTCTGGCTTGATTTTGCATGGCAGTAGGAAAGTCTTGGGCCTTTTCCTCGAACTCTCGTTATTTCATAGTGTCCATTTTTTGCGTCACTGCAGCCATCCAGAAGTATGTTTTATGTGCTGAACTCACAACCTCTTCCGAACTTGTCACTAGTGTTCGTGTCCAAATAAAAGGGACGAGGACACCGTCCCAACAATGAATACCGTTCACTCGTATGGGACACCAGAGCCATACTGAGGCCATCCTGCGCCCCTGGTAAAACTCTACTAAAGCCCGCCCTCCACCTCCTTCACAAAAACTACGCAGATTATAGTAATTTTGTAATGTGTAAGGTAGGTTTAGTAACAATGAAGCGTTATTGAAAAATATTATACAAATGAGCTATATAGATGAAAAATATTGGACACAAGTAGCTAAGTGTATCGTTGCATTTAATATATTACAAATTGTATAATTATCTTCAGCATTTCGCGGCCCTGTCAGCAACTGTGTAAACATTAATTTTAATTTTAATAATCAACAGCCTCAGTTGCACTGTTTACCTAGAATTTACCTTGGTTTCAGTCGGGATAACCCAACCTTCTTCAGAATAACAGCAATTACCGTTTGTCCATAGTGGATATCGTCAAGCTAAAACTACAAATCCATAGTCTGACGATAATTTATGGATTTGTAGATTTAGCTTGACGATGTCCACTATGGGCAAACGGTAGTTACTATTATTCTGAAGAAGGATGGGTTATCCTGACTGAAACCTAAGTAAATTCTAGGTAAACGGTACAACTGAGGCTGTTGATTATTAAAATTAAAATTAATGAATTGTATAAAGCTTCTAAAAAATTGAATGTAAAACAAAATCTATGTGTGGTACGTTGATTTCGCTATGATTCATAATGAAGATTAGATTTTACTTGCCCTCCCAAAGTATTAATAGCGCGTACAACATTAATTGGAAACAGAGGGAAAAGGCCATAATTGAATGTTGATTACTCGAACTTATGGAGTTTTTTATCATCTTTAGTTTACTGAAACTGCGTTGCCAAGATTCTGCAGTCACTGGAGTGTATAGATATCCTCGTAGCTATTTCGATGTTTGCGTAAGGACGTGCTAACCTACTCTTTGAAGGAAAAATACATCCTTCAGCATATCCAAATGAAAAGCTGTAGCTGTGCTCTTCATCAGCTCTTTCTACTGGGATTTCTGTTTCCTTAGCTAGCTCAGCCGTATGGATATTTCTGCCACATTTGGCACCAAAATCTGTTGCATATTTTTCACACTAACGTAATGGCGTTCCTTAGAGAAAATTAAAGTGAGACGAAATGGCGTGTCATATGTGAAATCAGTTTCAAAGTTCGCTTATTATTCTATTCAAGGAGAGGGGCTTAAACGTTTTCAATCCGGTCTTCTGCTGGCAGAAATCAGCAAAAATCGGTAGCCTTCGGTTAAACAGCATATTTGCTTCAGTACCAGCACATTTGAGATCCTATGTCCAAGTGGTAGGAAGAATTCCACTGTTGAACAGAAGCTAGCTTTCCAGGTGGCAGCCGTGTGAACCAAGCGGACTGTAGACACATGCGCCATGTGATGCCTGTTGAGTTGTAGCCATTTCTGTATGACGATACTTGGACGAAACCACATTGTGACAACAGTGTACGTTTACAGTTCCACACCGATGGAGGGGCTTCTTTTCGCAGGCACAAGATAGAAGCACGTGAGGCAGGAGGACAACGTACCTTCCTTGGATAATTCTTAAATTTTCTTTCTTGTTTATGTCGGTCAGTTTTAGGGTCTTCTCTGCGCATGCGCCCTTGGCGTGTACCAATTTCGCAGTGGCCTCGGTCCGGCATAGTGGGACACATACCACGCCAGCCGAATTAGGGTCATCGTCTGGGTATAATGGAGGTGGTGCCAATAGCCATAGGCTTGCTCGACTCGTGAAAGTGTGTAACGAATTATTAAAAAAACCCTTACTGTCAGACACTCGTAGAAGGACGCCACAAGATGAGCACAGTCTTAGAAAACTTTAAGGAAGCGTCATTTTAGTCAGAAATTACAAGTATTCCTCAGCCCCATACGAATGCATCTCCTAGAGATTATGCAGATAAAATTAAGAATATAAAAACTCGTTATAGAGGTAGAAACGGCCATCGTTCCCGTACTCCATCCGTTCGGGGAACGAAAGGAAATCTTAATAAATGGTAGAATGAAAAGTAACCTCTGCTACGCACTTCACAATCATTTTCAGCGTATAGACGTAGATGCAGGGCTTTGGCCGGGTGGTATCGGTGACGCTGTCCGTCTCATTCGCAGCGGAATTCCGCATCGCCAGCGCACGGAAATCTGCTGGCGGGCCCGGTGGTAGGGTGGGTGCAGCTCGGCGCGGCGCGGCGACCTTTCGGCGGCGCGACGCCGGCTGCCGGGCGCGACATAGTTGTGGCAGGCATCCGAGGAACGCGCAGAATGGCCGCCGCCGCCACCGGCTGCAGAATGCTGACGACCGCTGGCGGCAGCGGGCGACCTCTCTCCTGCCGCCTCCGCGTGAGCTCGCGACGGGCCCTCGCACACAGCAGTGCTGCTGTATCTGACAGCGCCGTCACAGTCATTACACTTTTAAGCTGATACACGAATTTGAAAGACAAACAATGCAAATCTGGAGTGCTTCCTTCGACGTTTGTTTGTCAACGGCTGTCGGAGGGCTGTACGAGTTCGCAGTGCTTTGGGAGCTTTCTAGGGATCACGTTCCAATTTAAATTTTTCGTCTTTGTTTGTCCCTTCGTTTCTTCCACTACCTCCTCATTGCATCACTGCACTGTGTTTCTTTTCCCTCTCTTAGAACCGCGTTGTCATTGTTTTCTTTCCTTCGTCTCATTTCAGCTTTCCATTTTCAGAGCTTTGTCCTAAAACGTCGCCGCGCGGGATTAGCCGAGCGGTCCCAGGCGCTGCAGTCACGGACTGTGCGGCTGGTCCCGGCGGAGGTTTGAGTTCTCCCTCGGGCATAGGTGTGTGTGTTTGTCCATAGGATAATTTAGATTAAGTAGTGTGTAAGCTTAGGGACTGATGACCTTACCAGTCAAGTCCCACAAGATTTCACATACATCTCAACATCCTAAAACTTCCTGTTTCCGTCAGTTTACCTTTCCATAAGTTGATTCTTTCCAAGTGTTTCACGATATGTTAAATCCAGGTAATTGTCGAATTCTTTCACCAAAGATATTTGTAGATTTATTGTCACACATTTTGTGTAAAGAGTGGTCAGAAACGGCCTCAAAAGCTTGTAAAGGTATTGCAGAGTACGCTGTGCTGAGAAGTCAGTGTTAGCAAAGAAATCCGAGACGTTGCATGGCTTCCGATTCAATTTGAATTGAAGTTAGCCAATCAGGCCATCGCGCGCGCAAACTGAAGCGGTCCGCCAGAGACGGTGTCGCCAAATGTGCTCTTCGTTTGGTTCTCTAAAACCGATCAATACAGCGACACAAAAATTGAACTTGGAACGGAATTAAGGATCGAACCCCACCAAAGCCTGAGCAGTTTCATGCGCTATCATCTACGCTTTCAAAACAACTGCCATTTATAGTACATCTACATCTACATTTTACTCCACTAGCCACTTAATGGTGTGTGGCGGAACGTACTTTCGGTACCACTATCTGATCCCTTCAACCCTGTACCACTCGCGTGGGAAGAATGATCGTCGGTAAGCCTCCGTATTGGCTCTAATTTCTCGAATTTTCTCCTCGTGGTCAATACGCGAGATAGTATCTGGTGGGTCGTTTGAATCTGCACGTGAAAAGGGCTTATTGGCTAACTTCAATGCTTATCAACTCGGAAACGGTGCAACGTATCGGATTTTTTTCTCAAAAATTATTTCTTAGCACAACCTACCACACCCTTAAAAGCTTTCCAGGCTGTTTCTGACCAGCCAGAGAGTAGCAATCACTCAGGAGACGTTACGTTTTCTTTATAATTCTTCTTTCTAATACTTCAAAATTTTCAAACTTGTACTTCAGTACCAAACATTCCCTGCCAACAGACATTCCGGTTATACGGCTATATCATTATGCATTATTTTAATGTTTTCTAAGCATTTTTTACTGTACACATTCTTAGTTACATCATAAACTCTTTATATCTTTCCGCAAATGTTCTTATTTGTTATATAGTCGTCATAAATTTTTGTTTTCTCCTCAGACCTTCAAGAGCCTGCGATGCTGGCTATCTCCTCCATAAGACTGAGTCTTATTGCTCCCTTTGTCACGCTTTCAGAAGATATGAAAAAATCGACTGTAACTGCTAAGCAATTTATTCAACATTTTTATAATCATATGAATGCCTGGTATCTATCTTCTTGGATACGTCCGAAAGAACAGACACCACGCGGAATCCGCACTGTGATACATACTGCGAGTGGTGTCTGTTTCTTCTGACACCACGCATTCATGAAACTGAGTCGTCTCTATGGGCTATGAACCCACCACTCTCACTGCGAATGCACAGTCACGTTCGACTTGCTGTGGGAATGTCAAATAGCGAGCGTGGGAGACGAGGACGGGGACTACTTATAGGTGGCGGTAGGTGGGAATGTGCGTCGGCCGAAGAGCGTACCGAAACAGTCGGCACAATTGCGCCAGACACTGTGTTCATGTGGGGCAATGTTTAACGAAAATGCCCAGAAAGCAGCCGATCCCGGTTTCGAATCCCTGTCCGGCACACATTTTCACTCAGCACCATTGAATTGCGCATAGTGTCGCGATGCGGCTCATTTTCTCTCCCCGCCACATCCAATTTACATATTTAATAATCCCTTTCCAGTGGCAGTGGTAATATTTAATGCTCTTTAAGATTTTCGCTCAAAACTGTCATAATGTTTTCCAAGATGCAGTTGAGCCACTGTATTTATTTTTAAAGGTAGGCATATCTCACTCATAAATTTTACTGCACAAGTTAATGGTTTAAGTTTTTTAGCTTCTATAAATACGCAGCATGACGGAAATGGCGAAGCACCCACTCCAAGACATAGTCAGATATCACTGTAACTTCGTACATATAAACACCGTCAGCGTCTACGTAAATGATGAAGGTCATAATTCTGTGTGAAAGATAGAACAGGCTTCCTTGAGAGTGCACCACTGTTGTTCGCGCTTGGCATTGTTACCAGGCTTTGTAGGCTATGTGAGGAGCGTGAACAACGTCAGGTCTTGAGCTATCACTGTGAAGGAATGTTAGAAACATGAGATAGAGTTTCAAAGGGGTCTCATTGTGGACCTCTATTTACCCGGCTGGTCGACCGTGTTGTTTGTTTGGTTGATTTGGGAGAGGGGACCAAACATCGAGGTCATCCGTCCCATCACATTAGGGAAGAATGGAGTAGGAAGACGGTCGTGCCCTTTCAACGGAACCACCCCGGTATTTGCCTGAAGCGATTTAGGGAAATCACGGGAAACCCAACTCAGGATGGCCGGACGGGGATTTTAACTATCGTCCTCACGAATAAGAGGCCCGTGCGCTGACCACTTCACCATGCGTCTTCCTGAGTAACGACGCATTGCGTTCAACGAACAATCCCGGTTCTGCACTACCCCAGATGACCATCGTCGGGGACTATGGCGGCGACCTGGGGTGAGGTCCCATTCTTCAGACGTTTTGGAGAGGCGCAGTGACGTTACTCCTGGTGTTATGGTGTTGAGAGCCAGCGGATATAATCAAAGGTCACAGGTGGTATTGACTAAGAGAACTCGAACAGCACATTGGCACGCCATGGATATCCTACGTCCTCACGTGTTACTTCTGATGCGACAGTAGCGCGGTGCCATTTATCAACAGGAAAACGCTCATCCTTACACGGCACATCTGTATAGGAACTGTCTACGTGATGTTGAGGTACTACTATGGCCAAGAAGATACACAGATCTGTACCCGATAGAACTAGCGCGGCACCAGCTCAGACGCCAGCTCCGTCCCACTCCCAGTATCCAGCATACTGAGGACCAGTTACATCAGTTGTGGGCCACCTTGCTTCAGGAGAAGACACAACCGCTTTACGGCACTCTTCCCATCCGAATCAGAGCACGCATCCAGGCCAGAGGACATGTTAAGTCTTAGTGATAAGTGAGCTCATGCTGCTAAATCCGTAGTGGGTCTGACTTCGTGTTGTGATCGCTGAAATAACATACACGCCCTCTCAACGCGTCTGCCTCCGTAGCTGGGTGGTCGGCGCGGCTGACTGCCACTCGGAGGACCTGATTTCGGTTTCTGAGACTTTGAGGGATATTTCCTTGGTAGGACGTACCTTACGGGGCGCACTCAGTCTCGCGATCCCAACTGAGGAGCTACTCGCACAATTAGTAATGGTTTCAAGGCCAACAAACCCGACAACTGCTGGGAGAGCGGTGTCCTGATCACGTACGCTCCACATCAAATCAGTGACGCCATTGGCAGAGGGTGACAAGTCGGTCGGTCGGACGTGGGTGATCTGTCTAAGGCCAGAACTCAAAACCTTAGCTTTTTTACCTCTCAACAAGCGAAGTTTTGTTCCGTTTCCCTCTACCTTTGTACCTGCTAAGGTTTTTTGTCAGACAGTGTACATGGTTTGAAACTTCCTGGCAGATTAAAACTGTGTGCCCGACCGAGACTCGAACTCGGGACCTTTGCCTTTCGCGGGCAAGTGCTCTACCATCTGAGCTACCGAAGCACGACTCACGCCCGGTACTCACAGCTTTGGCAGAAGTAAAGCTGTGAGTACCGGGCGTGAGTCGTGCTTCGGTAGCTCAGATGGTAGAGCACTTGCCCGCGAAAGGCAAAGGTCCCGAGTTCGAGTCTCGGTCGGGCACACAGTTTTAATCTGCCAGGAAGTTTCATATCAGCGCACACTCCGCTGCAGAGTGAAAATCTCATTCTGAGTGTACATGGTTTCTCTTCACGTTATGGAAAGGGATTTCTTAGCAGAAAAAATTGACATTTTTATTTAATTTATAGTAGGCTACAACTTTTTAATAAAAACGTAAAAGGAGGCTTACAGCAGGAACGATAATTAGAGAGCAACGTTCCGATTGATGTGTCTGTACGCGAAATTCTAACTCATAATGGAGAGAAATATGAAGAGGAATCGACATGACCTCCGATCTTTTCAAAGAATGGTCCTTACGTCCGCCACAAATGGTACAGGAAAAGCACAGGAGAAAGAGAACAGCTCTCTAGAAAACGGCGTTCGAATACTTGTCCCACCACCCCGTAAATCGCATCAAACGATTGCCAGTGTGATTTCCGGGCAAGAGCAGGCCGATTTCTCCATTAGTAAATAACTAAAAAAAGTGGTTCAAATGGATCTGAGCACTATGGGACTTAACATCTATGGTCATCAGTCCCCTAGAACTTAGAACTACTTAAACCTAACTAACCTAAGAACAGCACACAATACCCAGTCATCACGAGGCAGAGAAATTCCCTGACCCCGCCGGGAATCGAACCCGGGAACCCGGGCGTGGGAAGCGAGAACGCTACCGCACGACCACGAGCTGCGGACTAAGTAACTGAAGTAGCACTCCGCCTCTAATGAGGTGTATTTCAGTTTGACTTCAACGTAACTTCCAACTTAGGAGTTCGTCCACTACAAGCCTACATTTACATGGGTACTCTGCAAATCACAGTTAAATGCCTGGCAGAGGGTTCATCAAACAACCTTCACAAGAATTCTCAATTATTCCACTCTCGGATAGCGCACGGAATAAAACGAACACCTATATCTTTCCGTGCGAGCTCTGATTTCCCTTATTTTATTGTGATGATCGTTCCTCCCTATGAAGGTCGGTGTCAACAAAATATTTTCGCATTCGGAGGAGAACGTTGGTGATCGAAATTTCTTGAGAAGATTCCCCCGCAACGACAAACGCCTTTGTTTTAATGGTGTCCATCCCAAATCCTATATCATGTCCTTGGCACCCTGTCCCCCATTTTGCGATAATAAACAACAGGCTGCTCTTCGATGAATTTTCTCGATATACTCCGTTAATCTTATCTAGTAAGGATCGCAGACCGTGCATCAGTACTACAAAAGATGGCGGACAAGCGTAGTGTAGGCAGTCTCTTCAGTAGATCTTTAACATTTCTGTCAATAAACCACAGTCTTTGGTTTGCCTTCCCCACAACATTTTCTATGTGTTCTTTCCAATTTAAATTTATTGTGTAATCGAAGTTTAACGGATTCCTTTTAGCACTCATGTGGATGACCTCGCGCTTTTCATTATTTCGGGCCAATTACCAATTTTCACACTTTAGAGATATCTTTCCTAAATCGTTTTGCTATTTGTTTTGATCTTCTGATGATTTTACTAGATGATAAAAGACAGTATCATCTGAAGAAACCTAAGACGGCTGTTCAGATTGTTTACTAAATCGTTTACATAGATAAGGAACAGTAGAGGGCCTATAACACTACCTTGTCAAACGCCAGAAATCACTTATGTTTTACTCAATGACTTTGCGTAAATTACTATGATAGGAAATCACGATTCCCGTCGCATAACTGAGACGATATTCCGTAAGCACGCAATTTGATTACAAGCCGCTTGTGAGGTACAGTGTCAAAAGTCTTCTATGAATCTACAATTACGGAATGAATTTGCAGTCCATGTGAGTAAAGAGCTACTTCTGTTCGACAAGAACGATGTTATCTCTATCAGTTTTGACAGTGTATCAATAGACTGTTCTGTAAGAGGTAATTAACAATGTTCGGACAGAATTTATGTTCCAGAATCACGCTGCATATTGACGTTAATGATATGCACCAGTAATTTAGGGGATTACTCCTACTAGCTTTCTTGAGTATTCGTGTGACATGTGCCAATTTACAGTCTTCGTGAATGGATCTTTCGTCGAGCTGCTGTTGGCGGGTTCAGATGGTTGAAATAGCTCTAAGCACTATGGGACTATGTAGAGTTTGTGATCAAAATTTAGGGTAAAAAAGCTCTCTCAAATTGCTCGTATGCGACGCATCTGTCGGCTTCATTATCCGCCCACACAGCTGCGTCGCCATGGATGTAACAGACAACATAAGATATCCTCTGACGGTCACTCCACGTACGAGGAACTGCATTTCTGAAGGCGTTAAGGAAGATGACAGGATGTACGGTACTTCTTTCAGGTATAAATGGTTGAAATTGTCTGTGTTTTATGAGGCTGTCCTCTTCCTTGGCTTTATACTAATGTTTAATTTCAGAATGATTCTTGTAAGGTTCAACTGGCGAAGCAAATGTTGATAATTACCACAACTGCAAGGCAGTGTGTCATGTCGAGGTGCGTACTGTTGTTGTTCAAATGGTTCATATGGCTCTGAGCACTATGGGACTTAACATCTGAGGTCATCAGTCCCCTAGACTTAGAACTACTTAAACCTAACCAACCTAAGGACATTACACACATCCATACCCGAAGCAGGATTCGAACCTGCGGCCGTAGCAGCAGCGCGGTTCCGGACTGAAACGCCTAGAATCTTTCGGCCACAGTGGCCGGCTGCGAGCTGTTGTATATGATTGTTAAGTATGGAGCTATTACATCAACATACTCTGAAAGGAACCTAATTGGTATACAATCTGGACTGGACGACTTGTTTTTATTAAGTGATTTCAGTTGCTTCACTACTCTGAGGATATCTACTTCTACGTTACTCATGTTGGCAGCTGTTCTTTATTCGGATTTTCGGATATTTACTTCATCTCCTGTGGTGAAGGAATTTCGGAAGTTATGTTCAGTAACTCTACTTTGGAAGCACTGTCTTCAATAGTCTTTCCATTGCTATCGCGCGAGAAGGCAAGTGTTTGAACGAAGACGCAGAATCTGAAGCTAAATAGAGGACTGGCTTCTGACATCTCCTGCCTGAATCGCTGCTGTATTACCTTCCAGAGCTGGACAAACATACTATTACGGTATTAAGCAGGTGGTCATAATGTTTTGGCTCATCATCATATATTTACAGTGTCCAGTCACTTTAATGTGACCAGCTGTCAACATTCACAGCACAAGGCGTGCAGGAAGGCATCAGTGAGGCTTTGGCAGATTGTAACATCGAAAATGCAGGTAAAATATCTTCCGCACCATCTAAAATTTTTCGGCGTTTAATATCTGTTGATAACTTGTACTGCACTTCCAATCCTGAATCTGTAAACTTTGTTACAGAAACTATATTTAGTATGTAATGAAAGTAATAGTGCATTTATTAGTGAATATATACAGTTGATTGTAATTCTAGTGTAAATAATGTAAATTGCTGGGTAATAGCCAAATGAACTTTATTCTAATATACCCATAGCAACGACGAAATGGCTGTAGCTGTGCCGTTGTTCATCTTTGCGTATGGGGAGTCTCTGTCGCGCTGTGAGCAGAGAGGAAAGAGAGCAGCTTGGGTCATGAAATACTGCTGAAGTGTTTGTTGAGCGCTCCCGCCGACGTGGTGTGCAGTTATGCCTGCGGCAGATGTAGACGCGCCTGATTCGTTAACCTATCAGTATTGAGAGCACGGTCAGGGTGGACAGGCGGAGGGAGCTGCAATTCTAACAATTGCCTCTCCCGTAATTATCCGCGGCTCTGGAGACGACGCGGAGTTCTCAACCAGCAGCAGCAACAGTAGCAGCTCACCATTGTCGTAGGCTACATTCTTCGTCGTCCGCATATCTACAACATCGTAGCATTGTTAACTGACAAAATATATCTAATATTGGAGAGGCATTACCTAGTGGCAATTTCTTTCACAAAGCATGACTAACCTGAATAATATCCTGCAATAGTTAAAACTTGTAGGGTACCTGTGTTGTCATTGTCCTCAGACATTATTACCAAGCAGGATCCCTTTCCTTTCAATGCAATCACCGAGTGTCGTAAATAGATTAACTGCTTAGCGCCAGTTTCGTTTGCTTGCTAATGACCGTTTCAGTCTAAATTTTCTGCCTTAGTCATTCATTCTTGTATTGCGTAACAGAGGCTTAACTAATTTGCAGTTTTGAATATTAACTTCGTTCGCTGAAAATAATATAAACTTTCACTGACAAAACTAATATCTAAAAATATAGTATCAATTAAGACTGCGTAATTTAATTTATTCTGTATTTGACTGAGCGGGTGACTTCTGCTGGCTTGGAATGGATTTTGTTGTTGTTACATGAAAAGTGAAATCAGTTGGTCATTTGCTTAAAGCAAATTCAGTTCAATCTTTTAATAATCAAAGTAAATTACTTGTCTTTTTTTGTAAATTTTTTATTACGTAACGATGACGTTACTGAAAATAATTTTTGTACGGAACAATGTTTGAATTACAGCCAGTATTTTATTTAAGTAGAAAATTCATTTAACTTTACTTTCAAAATTTAGTATTTTGGAATAAGTAACTGCTTTCCTATTCATTTATTTCCTCGTGAACCGTTGTGTTGTGAAAAAGCGTGACAATCTTCTATTGCCCCGCCAGTGATTAGTTGCCTTTCTTTATATTCTGGAAATTCATTGCCCTAATGGATTTGGCTACCGTTTAATTATCGCCTTTTTTAATTAATCAGTGTATTTTAAATATTACGTGGTACCTTTTTCCTCCCTGTGTGGTTCGTGAGCGATTGCACCATATTCCACCGATTTCGAAATTATGCTCAGTATTTAGTTTAGCTTTAGAATAGATTATAGAAGGATCTGTTGCACACTTTCGTCGTACTAACTGGTTTTATTTACTTCGGTAACGATAACCTTACTCACTGTAAAATTTCAATAGCCATATGCGATCATGGTCAATTATATAGTAATCCAGTAGGCCTATGAGGAAATGGGAGGTTATAAGGTAGCGACAGGGATGTGGAACCTTACCGATTGTACCGATTGCAGTGACGTTGCCAGCTGCACAATATTTCTCGATTGATGATGATGATGTTTGGTTTGTGGGGTGCTCAACTGCTCGGTCATCAGCGCTCGTAGAGAGTCCCAATTTTCACACATTCCAATTTTTTTACTCAGTCCAGTCTAGGGACTGTCACGAATGATGATGATGATAATGAAATGATGAGGATGACACAAACACCCTGTCTCCGGGCAGAGAAAATCCCCAAACCAGCCGGGAATCGAACACCGAACCCCGTGATCCAGAGACAGCAACGCTCGCCACTAGACCAGGAGCTGCGGACTTTTCTTGGTTGCAGATCAATAGTGCCTACAGCCTGATCGAGGTGGTCCCACAGATTCTCGGCTGGGTTTCAATCCGGGGTGTTTGGTGGCCAGGTGCGTACAGTAAACTCACCCTGGTGCTCTTCGAACCACGCACGTACCCAGCGAGCTGTGTGACACATTCGTTGTCTCGCTGATAGATGACTTTTTGACGAAAAACGAACTGCATGTAAACTTGGACATGGTCCCAAAGGATAAATTCATACCAGTGTTAATCTATTGTGCCTTACAGGATGACGAGATCACCCAGAGAATACCCTCCCCTCCGGCCTGGACTCTTCCGACAGTTCTTGCAGTTTGTTTGCTTGCGGACATTTCACGCGTTGCATGCCAAAGGCCATTTGTCCGCTGCAGCGTAATACGTGATTCTTGTGAGAAGAACTCCTGTCACCAGTTCGTGGACATCCTGTTACGGTACTGGCGTACCAATTCCGGCTTTCGTCGCAAGTGAACACCTATCAGCGTGAGTGCATGAACTAGGTGCTTACTGCGAAGGCCCATACGCAACAACGTTCGTTGAGCAGTCGGTGAGGAGACGGTGTTGATAGCCCTTTGGTTCGTCTAGGAGGTCAGTTACTCCAGAGCTGCACGTCTGTTCGCCGTTACATATCTCTGCAGCCACCGTGAACCCGTGTCATCTATGGCCCGTGGTGCACCACAGTAGCCTCGGCCGCGGTTTTAGGAAGCGTCATTTTGCCACGCACGGTATACTTTAACCACAGTGGGACGCGAACAGTTTAAAAAGTTAATCGTTACGGAAATGCTTCCACTCTTGGCCTGAAAACTAACGATCATATCCTCCTGAATGTCACGTAAATCACTCTGTGTCCACATGACGGCAGCGACTATACTGTTTCTCGCGTCTCCCCCTTGGAGCTAATCCTTCACTGCTAGTGCCGCCAGCTGTCGTCTGTGAGTGGTTATTGCACGCTGAACTCGAATTTAGGCGGTGGTCACTGTGGTGTCACCGCCAGACACCACACTTGCTAGGTGGTAGCTTAAATCGGCCGCGGTCCATTTAGTACATGTCGGACCCGCGTGTCGCCACTGTGTGATCGCAGACCGAGCGCCACCACAAGGCAGGTCTAGAGATACGGACTAGCAATCGCCCCAGTTGTACGGACGACATTGCTAGCGACAATACGGACGAAGCCTTCCTCTCATTTGCCGAGAGACAGTCAGAATAGCCTTCTGCTAAGTCCATGGCTACGACCTAGCAAGGCGCCAATTGTAACAGTGCATGTATCTTACGAGTCTCATTTGTATAGTCAAGAGAGATGTATCACAAGGAGTGATTAAAAGTTAAGTATATTCCAAAGCTACGTATTTTCTTTATAGCAGTCATAACGTATCCTGTTCCAGACTTGACGCCAGTCGGCGTGTGTGTACGCGTGCCTTTCGGCTCCCTTCTCAGTGTGGCGTAACTAGCTTGTTACGCCACAACAGTCACAATAACGTTCCTGACCATATATATATTCCATGTCTAAGGAAAACTTTCATAGCGTGTTTCCAATTCAGAAATTTCATTTGAATGTTGATTGTTTGTGGAAAGATCGTATTATGCCTGGTGTAATACGAGAGACGCCTGCCAGCACGTGTCGAATTCGACAACGACAGGATCGTGGCCAATCGAAACTGCAGTTTATCGTTCCGCGGTATTTGCTGCCCGTATTTGCTGGGGTCAAATTGTTCAAATGGCTCTGAGCACTATGGGACTTAATACCTGAGATCATCAGTCCCCTAGAACTTAGAACTACTTAAACCTAACTAACCTAAGGACATCACACACATCCATGCCCGAGACAGAATTCGAACCTGCCGACCGCAGCAGTCGCTCGGTTCCGGACTGAAGCGCCTAGAACCGCTCGGCCACCGCGGCCGGCTTGCTGGGAGTCCCAAGATTGCCAAGCGAGGATGAAGTTCGTGGGTTCAGGGGAACCACACGCAACAAAATGCACTCTTGACGGCTGATATTACCAGAGCCCTAGAAAAAAAAAACAACATGTTGTTCAGTCGGCCGTGCAGGGACGTACAGCCACGTCATAAAACTTGAGTCAGGATATGAGACCAGGCATGAGAGAGGGACGTCGCTGTAGTGGAGCAATCAACGACACCGCCTTGGGTACAGGAGTGGCAGCACGTCGGCTTTTCAGCGAGTCCCTCACCTGCGTACACGAAAAACGTTCCTTGCCCTTGCGTAGGGGTTCCGAGAAGAACGAAGTTTCCGTACTGCATTCAACATACTCACACGGACCAAGAGCGTTTCGTACTGATAAGAAATGCCACTGGATATACAACACACTCTCCTCTGGTTTGCACAGACAGTAATTTGAAGTGCGGCCGTTATATTCATCACTTGTTAAGACCGGTTTCTGTGGTGTATCTTCGAGGTATCCGTGTCGTAATCTGTCAACAAAACAACGCGAAACCGTATGTAGTTCATGATGTCCTAACATACCTCGGTGTGGAGAGTGCTCGACAATTATACTGGATATCACGTTATTCAGACCTTTCAACTAGTGAAAACATCTGTTAATGGTTTGCTAAGACACTGACATGCCACCACTTGCCAGCCACTCCGATTGATGAAATCTGTCAGCATGGAACGACGTACCCGTAATCCAAGCTTAGATCGGATAGAGCCGTAATTGTTGCGGAGGTTTCAGCGCTCCGAACCCTTTTTGGCACTCCACCTATCTCCAATCATCTACAAATTTAATCCTCTACTTTTCCTACTTTGTTGTACAGACACAGTAAGTACAATTTTTTTAACTTTACTGGTGCTGAAATTTTAAAGGCCAGCAGTGTAAAAAAGAGAGAAATGAAATAGTGATCCACATATAACATCATCAAGAGATAATGTTGTGAACAGCCAGGGAGGATGTTCTGAGATTCAGGTTCCAACCGCTTACATCCCAGTCGTTGCAGCTCCACGTGGGAAATCAAAGACAGGTGCCTTACAGTGGAAAATGAGAGACGCTCCTCTACAGACATTATGTCTCCTAATCTGTGAGCCAGCGAGTCAGGGAATACCAAAGGATGAAGGAAAGCTGAGGATAAAAACAACAGAAAGGATCGTAATTGTTATTATAGAACAGTCTTCTTTTGTCAAGAGACCGTAATGTCAAATACACCTATTGTGTAATGTTGCTTAGCAATGGAAATAGTCCTCCTGTGTAGATTCGCTTAGTATCGGCAACATATGCCCAAAACAATGGTCTGAGATTCAAATTTGTCTACACTGTCTGATGAGAAGTATCAAGACAGCAATCAGTGCACACTAAAATGGGTTGTGTCCACCATTTGCCTTTATTACACCTTGAACTTCGCTAGCGACACTTTCAGTGAGGTCTGAATATCTGTGGAGCAATGGAAACCCATTCTTCCTCAAGAGCCGAAAGTAGAGAAGGTAGTCATGGTGAACATTTTGTTGTGGAGCTGAGATATATCATTGGTTTCAGGTCGGGATTCTAGCAAACAGTCCATTTTAGCATTTTAATTGTCCGCAAAACTTTCCGGTACAGATGCTGCTTTATGACAGGGTGCATTGTCATGCTTGTACAAATCATCATCGTGTCAGAACTGTCCCTTACTGCACATAGTATGCGGTGCTGTAGAAAGTGTTGAGATGCTTCCGCCTGGTCTTGGTTTGGCTGTTGTTGTTCCTTAGCATTACTCAGGTCACAGCTTTAGAGGCACTGAAATGTCGCTGATAGATTTTTTACTCAGGTGACATCGAACGACTAATCCAAGTTCCAAGTCACTGAACTCTCCTGACCCACTCATTCTGCTGTTATTATAAGTACTTGTCTGCAGTCAACGCCCTGTCTCCTTTTGTACTGGTGACTTCACATCTCGTGACATCCACTGGTGAATTCCGCATTACATACAGGTGTACGGGTGCTTTTGCTTATCTAATGTACATTCCTGAGGGAGTGACGATCGTCTCAAATCACCGTCGATGGCATATGAGGAATGTAATTGAAAAACTTTCTTAAGTGTCATTTTTATCAGAAAACTCATTTGCAGTTTTGCTGTGTCCTCAACACTCTGTTTCATATCCCTTATGTTAATAAACGTCCCAACAAAGGGAAAAGTCCTTCGGTCATGGAATTGTAGATAGTGCATGGTCTTTGTTCTAAGCTGTGCTTTCCTCTGGAGTTCCAAAATTTCAGGTTTGTGAGAAGTGGCTTTCATTGACTACAGTCCTAGTACTTAAAACCCTAGTGCAATACTTTTGTACTGGTAATGCCTCACCATTAACGGAACTTGGACCAGAATCTCTTTTCTTGATATTTTGCCGTATACTAATAGTTTTCAGACCGTGGCTGTATGAAAAATACAAACTGATTCCCGCAAACAAGAAATTAACACGAGTCACTGTTAATAATACTGTTTGTTCACACAAATTGCGTCGTCACCAGTTACGAACCTACGAGTTCATCTTCGGACGGTTGTTCAAATTTATATTACAATTTTTGTTGTTTCATTAGCTGTTGGCTGTTTTTCAACAACTAATGTAAAAAATAAAAAGTGTAATATGGGCGTGAAGAGACGTCTGAAGATGATAAATAGCATCATTAACTGTGACTGGTTGCTGTTAATTTTTTTGTTTTCATTGTAACAGCCAACTAATAAAAATTTTCTTATGTCACCTAGAACCAGTCAGCTCAAAGCGTTCTTCGTAATGTATTTATTTTTCACTTTGCCTCGCTAGTTTTTCGGTGATACATGAGCAGCATAAATCTTTGGTATCAGGATAACTTCTCAACTTTTGAGATACAAATTAGTTTAATATAACGAGAGATGTGTTGTTTTTTCCTTCTTACAAATGAGAAATTTGGCTTTCCAGGTTTTTCACTGTCCACTCTTCATACGTTTCGTCCTTACATTGCACATTTCCAGACACACATCTTAAAAGTTTCTTTCTTCGGTTTGGTTAGACATGGTGACCTAAAATGTTTTTATCTCTATTACTTGTTACTCTTTCTTACAGTTAGATTGCAATTCTCATTAAAACCGCTACGTAGCAATCCAAACGTTTACAGACAGTACATAAAGCTTTACAAATGGAAAAGGCAAGCTCAGCTGCACAGTTTCTGCCGCTTCCCTTAGCGATGTTTCCACGCCCTAACACACAGATGTTATGTACATTTACCTAATATTTACATTCGTTTGGACATAAGTGGTCTGGCAGCAGGAAATTGTTTGCTCGCATTACCCGTTCAATTATTTGTATTGACATTGTGTTTTGTGGACGCATTTTAAACTGAGCAACGCTAGGCCTCGATTCTCTCGGAGCAGTGTTAATGCCTTCTAAAGCAAAGATTTCGGGGCAAGTATTGAGTACTGATGTAATTTCAAATCATATACTATTGCGCTTTCCTAACATCTATATGGATTATTAACAACAATAAAGAAATAAATAGTAATGAAGTGAACACATTGTGTGGTGAATGGAGACACAGGCGAGCAGATAGCAGCACAGACGTGCAAACTACCTGGTCTATTGCTGCCAAAGGGTAAGATTTAAACAATAGAAAGATCACCGGGCTGTTTCGTGGAGGTAGAATTTTAATCATAAGTTTCAGGTCTTTGTAATATTGTGATATCTCTTTCGGTAAATTAAGTTCTTTTCTAACTAATTATCCTCGTAGGCACCCTTATTTAAAAAATATCCCTTAGTAAGTACGAGTAATTTCTCGAGTCATCTCACGAAAGATAGATTCTATCATATTAACGCGAGCTTCTGGAGCATCAGAGTCAGAAAGAAGCCAAAAGGGCACGTTACACTGGAATTCATACGACGCTAACGAACATTCATCAAAACACAGATCAATAAAAAATAAAGTACAGCAGTTTGCAGTTGATCGTCGGATAATAAACTGTATAGGAATATTCATCACAGAACACTGACGGGAGGACACAGCAAGTAGCATTATCCACATATGACAGGGCGGCCTATTACTGCATGACTTCATTCAAGGAGAAAGATCTTTTAAACATATCAGAAACCGAACACAGTTCAAGGTCCGAAATGATGTTACAACACTTAGTTATAAGAGACAATTTGAAAAATCAGGTATTGAACGAGCAACAACAGGCAATTGCAAGAAAGGGTGTAACGTATTACTGTCTTTACGACGTTTCTCATCGAGCCATATACGCTATTTCGCATTTCTAGCTACTTCTCTCACACATATAATGATAAAAATTCAGTAATTCAGGGTCGCCACCAGCCCAAGCCCTTCCTAACCATTTAGAAAAAAACGGAGCTGTAAAATTATTAGTTTAATTACTTTAATAATTTAATTACAAGTATGCAAATTTCTTTAAGTAGCCAGATAAATAGCACTCCATGTCGTGCATGAAGCAACTTGATTAATTTAGGGTTGGAAATCGGAGTAAGTGGGTGAGACCAACACTACAGAATTCATCTTTCATGTAGATTATTTATTGTATCTAAGTACTACGTTGCACATCCTAACTACACGTAACTGGTGCCTGACTATAAACATTTAAGTAAGAATTACGTGAGAATGTAGCAGAGCACAATATAACTATAGTAAGAAGAAACACAGAAAACGAGGGTGGGAGACAATGTTCACTAATATCTCCTTTGCATTCATACGATAAAATTATCTCAGTGAGATTCGCATTACGATTCTAAGCATTCACTGTTCTGGACAGAAGTTTAACCAATGCACGAGGTTTTTCGATAATTATTAATCATACTAACTGCGTCTGCTGCTTGCAAACGGCCGAACTAGAGCACGTGGTGCATTCCGAACCAAACTGTTGTGCTGCTTTGTAGAAAGCGCACGAAAAAACAGATATTCTTGCAGAAATTATAGCTCATTAAACAAGCAAACTGTTAAAATAAAGCCTATTGCGACGCCGTGGTGGGCCAGAAGGGTCATTTGTTACCAAACACGTGGCACAAAATCGACACACAAAGATAAAAGCAACTTCCACAAAATATAAGATTAAAAATGATTAAAAATCATACTCGCCTCGACACAGTATTACACTCACGCACGGTTGAAGTGATCCTAACCAGCTTTTGCTAATCAGATTTACTGTTTGAAATTCTACTTCATCGTTGTTCAAAATGAACAAAGTAACTTCCACACTTTTAACCCAAACACCCAAAAATCGCCTATTTAACGCAATATAACTGTGGCACATTCGAAAAAATAACTCGCTTCACACGCTTCAGTTAAGCTGAAGTTCTTAAGTATTTCAACTGTCAAACATAACAAAGTTCTAACTCAATCTGCTTCCTATCACCTGAAATCCTCCTTAAGAGCTACGATCCGTACTCACCAAGCGTTCACCGAAGAGTGCCGCTTTCTCTTTCGAGATACCTAGCTCCCCGTGCAGCGGAAGCTACCAGATGGGTAGCCCTCCGTCACCAACCTCACACACAAAAACAGCCTTCGACACAGCCTTCGACTAAGATGGGTAGACCTCTCTGCTCAAGTATTGGAAACCTAAGTTGGTCGTCCTGTGCTCTCCTTCGATCGAGAAGCAACATCGTCTACTCCCAGCAGACGATGACCAGCTCAGTGTTTCCCACAAAACAAAACCGAACCCCATATTGAAACACACATATAATATTCAATAGGCCTTATTTCAGTGCTCAGTCTTTCTAGAAGAGTTCATGAATTGAGCTAAAATCGGGTAGTAAAGTGAATAAGTTGTACCGAATTCGATAAGCGCCTTATGAAACGACTTCACAGAGACGTTTCAAGGGATAATCACTCTTTTCTAATGGTAATATGGATATATTTTCTGAGGAAATACCTAAACATCTGTACAAAGCTTCAATGCCTAAGAGAAACATAATCATATAAGAAGACATACAGTGCCTGACGAAAGCAGTGAAGCACCTAGTAGGGATGGACGAATCGAAATGAAACTACACGGGTTGAAGGAGTATGTGATGTTATTTCATTGATTAGAATATGCAGTCCAATTTACGAAAAACCTAGTAGTAAGAGACCAGTTACCAGCATGGTCTTCTCTGGCTTGGATGCATGCACTGATTCTCCTGAGAAGGGTGTCATACAGCCGCTGTATCCTCCCATAAGGCACGCTGTACCACAACTGTTGTGACTGGTCCTTGATATCCTGGGTACTCGCAGTGAAACAAAGTTGATATCCGAGATGGTCGCGCACTTGTTCGATCGGAGAAATATCTGGGGATCTTGGTGGCCACGGGAGTACCTCTGCGTCATGCAGACAGTTCGTAGACACACCGTCCATTTGAAAATAGGCACCGCGGTACTGCTGCAGAAGAGGTAACACACGAGGACCCAGGTTGGCAATAGCGTACCGCTGTGCCGTCAGATTTCCCTCGATCACTATCAATCGTGAGCTGAAGTCACACCCAAGCCATGATGCCAGGAGTAACACCGCTGTGCCCCTCCAAAGCCCCAGAATTCTGGATAATGTACGATTTGACAAGCTGGTCCATTGAGGATACACAGAGACGCCTTCCCAACTATGTTAGATGCTGATAACGCTATCTCATTCGAGTATCTGGTCTTTACAACGATCGCGCTCACTATCTGACGCTGTTCACTTCTCTCAGATACCCTACCAGGCATGGTAACAACACTAACACGAACAGTGCTGATTCATTCATGTGGTCTTCCTAACTGTTACAGAGGATTGCATATCCAATCATTTACTAACCAGCTGATGATGTGTAAAAGTAAGATGTCACTATTGCATCCTAGCGTTTCTTATGGGCGCTTCATTTGTTTTGCGAGACAGTGTAAATAAAATATAAATATCATGGACGAGACCTGTAGCAATCTCGTACGCGTTCTTCAATTTCGGCACGTCAGAGCTTGTCAATAGTGCAAAAACGGTACCAAAAACCTCAACATCTCTAACTAATAATGTTGTTGAAAGTATAGGCGGGGAACACGGCATTGTACATGTACAATGTCTACATCTACATCTACATTTATACTCCGCAAGCCACCCAATGGTGTGTGGCGGAGGGCACTTTACGTGCCACTGTCATTACCTCCCTTTCCTGTTCCAGTCGCGTATGGTTCGCGGGAAGAACAACTGTCTGAAAGCCTCCGTGCGCGCTCTAATCTCTCTAATTTTACATTCGTGATCTCCTCGGGAGGTATAAGTAGGAGGAAGCAATATATTCGATATCTCATCCAGAAGCGCACCCTCTCGAAACCTGGCGAGCAATCTACACCGCGATGCAGAGCGCCTCTCTTGCAGAGTCTGCCACTTGAGTTTCGTAAACATCTCCGTAACGCTATCACGGTTACCAAATAACCCTGTGACGAAACGCACCGCTCTTCTTTGGATCTTCTCTATCTCCTCCGTCAAACCGATCTGGTACGGACCCCACACTGATGAGCAATACTCAAGTATAGGTCGAACGAGTGTTTTGTAAGCCACCTCCTTTGTTGATGGACTACATTTTCTAAGTACTCTCCCAATGAATCTCAACCTGGTACCCGTCTTACCAACAATTAATTTTATATGATCATTCCACTTCAAATCGTTCCGCACGCATACTCCCAGATATTTTACAGAAGTAACTGCTACCAGTGTTTGTTCCGCTATCATATAACCATACAATAAAGGATCCTTCTTTCTATGTATTCGCAATACATTACATTTGTCTATGTTAAGGGACAGTTGCCACTCCCTGCACGAAGTGCCTATCCGCTGCAGATCTTCCTACATTTCGCTACAATTTTCTAATGCTGCAACTTCTCTGTATACTACAGCATCATCCGCGAGAAGCCGCATGGAACTTCCGACACTATCTACTAGGTCATTTATATGTATTGTGAAAAGCAATGGTCCCATAACACTCCCCTGTGGCACGCCAGAGGTTACTTTAACGTCTGTAGACGTCTCTCCATTGATAACAACATGCTGTGTTCTGTTTGCTAAAAACTCTTCAATCCAGCCACACAGCTGGTCTGATATTCCGTAGGCTCTTAATTTGTTTATCAGGCGACAGTGCGGAACTGTATCGAACGCCTTCCGGAAGTGAAGAAAAATAGCATCTACCTGGGAGCCTGTATCTAATATTTTCTGGGTCTAATGAAGAAATAAAGCAAGTTGGGTCTCACACGATCGCTGTTTCCGGAATCCATGTTGATTCCTACATAGTAGATTCTGGGTTTCCAAAAACGACATGATACTCGAGCAAAAAACATGTTCTAAAATTCTACAACAGATCCACGTCAGAGATATAGGTCTATAGTTTCGCGCATCTGCTCGACAACCCTTCTTGAAGACTGGGACTACCTGTGCTCTTTTCCAATCATTTGGAACCCTCCGTTCCTCTAGAGACTTGCGGTACACGGCTGTTAGAAAGGGGGCAAGTTCTTTCGCGTACTCTGTGTAGAATCGAATTGGTATCCCGTCAGGTCCAGTGGACTTTCCTCTATTGAGTGATTCCAGTTGCTTTTCTATTCCTTGGACACTTATTTCGATGTCAGCCATTTTTTCGTTTGTGCGAGGATTTAGAGAAGGAACTGCAGTGCGGTCTTCCTCTGTGAAACAGCTTTGGAAAAAGGTGTTTAGTATTTCAGCTTTACGCGTGTCATCCTCTGTTTCAATGCCATCATCATCCCGGAGTGTCTGGATATGCTGTTTCGAGCCACTTACTGATTTAACGTAAGACCACAACTTCCTAGGATTTTCTGTCAAGCCGGTACATAGAATTTTACTTTCGAATTCACTGAACGATTCACGCATAGCCCTACTTACGCTAACTTTGACATCGTTTAGCTTCTGTTTGTCTGAGAGGTTTTGGCTGCGTTTAAACTTGGAGTGAAGCTCTCTTTGCTTTCGCAGTGGTTTCTTAACTTTGTTGTTGTACCAAGGTGGGTTTTTCCCGTCCCTCACAGTTTTACTCGGCACGTACCTGTCTAAAACGCGTTTTACGATTGCCTTGAACTTTTTCCATAAACACTCAACATTGTCAGTGTCGGAACAGAAATTTTCGTTTTGATTTGTTAGGTAGTCTGAAATCTGCCTTCTATTACTCTTGCTAAACAGATAAACCTTCCTCCCTTTTTTTATATTCCTATTAACTTCCATATTCAGGGAAGCTGCAACGGCCTTATGATCACTGATTCCCTGTTCTGCACTTAAAGAGTCGAAAAGTTCGGGTCTTTTTGTTATCAGTAGGTCCAAGATGTTATCTCCACGAGTCGGTTCTCTGTTTAATTGCTCGTGGTAATTTTCGGGTAGTGCACTCAGTATAATGTCACTCGATGCTCTGTCCCTACCACCCGTCCTAAATGTCTTCGACTCTCTGATTATTTCTGCCAACTAATTAATGTAGAAGCTATGTTGAAAGTGCTCATCAGACTGCAGACCTGCATAAGATCGCTTCCAAAATCCAGGATTCGTTTTTTAGGGTATTATTTAAACCTAAGCTGCGGTGAACTGCGTACAGAAAAGAGAGTAAATGCAAAATTTTCTAAGTTCTTTACAACTTATAAATGACACTTTAGGCAATCATATCAAAAAATGTTAACATCAGTCGGCAATGCTCCGTAAAAATTTGGTTGAAGACCAGACACGAGAAGGTCGTTGCAGACCATGATATTTCTCATTTCCATAAGAAAACCCACAGTGATCAGAGTTTCTGAACTACTATCCAAGCTACAAAAAGATTTATAGGAAGATGTTGGTTCACACAAAAGAGTCACAAAATGTTAAAACAATACTTCACATTGTAAGTATAAGCAAAGCAGTCTGGAAGTCTGCAAAAAGAGGAAAAGATAAACAGAATCAGAATTGTTATGAATAGTCGAAACCGCAGTCGTCCGACTATAACTGTAAGTTCTTTGAGTGCTCTACGAGATGGTTCATCGGAACTACAAAGTATGAAATATTAGTTTACTTTATTACGCGAATCAAAAATACATTTAACCAATTTGATACAATCCTTTTCCGCAGGGGTGCTCGTTATTTACAACTGTCACTGACTGTTAAAGCATCCCTTGATGCCTTCAGTCACAAACTCTTCTCTTGAAGTACAGTGTGCAACATTTGCAAAAGTAGACTACCCTCTGAGACTTGAGTATCTCTTTAGTCCTGCTAGATGATGCTGACTGCTTCAGCTGAGGTCACGAACTGGGGAAGAGCGCTTCCAAACTTGGCTCTGCACTGACCTCTGTGCGAGAGCAGCCGTGCCGAGAGAGAGGTCATGTCTTCTTCAGCCTCTCCCATTCGTCTTTGCGGAATACAAATGGCTCTGAGCACTTTGGGACTTAACTGCTGTGGTTATCAGGCCCCTAGAACTTAGAACTACTTAATCCTAACTAACCTAAGGACATCACACACATCCATGCCCGAGGCAGGATTCGAACCTGCGACAGTAACGGTCGCGCGGTTCCATACTGTAGCGCCTAGAACCGCTCGGCCAACCCGGCCGGCGTTGTGGATTACATAGAGGTATCGATAATGTCTGTGGTATCGATGTTTGTAGCCAACTTCAGTGTGTCACCGCGATCTTTGGACGATACTGCAACAATCACAATAACTTACGCATAAAAGACGGATTTTGCTCGATAAAAGATTCACAGTAACTAGAAAATTTTGTGGATGAATACGTTTCGGATGCATTAAAGAAACTAGAACAAAAATTCACGAAATCTAATCCTCTTCTGGTAAAAATTAAGTACAATAATGTTTTACCTACCACAGAGAATTACACCAGGGAAACAGTACAGAAATTTAAAAAAAAAATAAGAAGCCAGATGGTATAGATGATGTGCCAGTCTATATATGTAAGAATGTATATGCATTATGTAAGCCCTATTAACTGACCAGCTTACGTGCATTTCTGGAGTATCTGAAACACGATAGAGTTATGCCTCAGCTAAAGAAAGGTGATGCAGAAGATGTCGATGATTACAGGGCCGTTTCTCTGCTTCCGTCATTAAGGAAAATAATAGAAACCATTATGAAAGACAGACAAATGAAATACGAGTTTTGGAATAAATATAACCTTCTCAGTGAAGCATAGTTTGGTTTCCGGAGTACTAGAAGCACAGAATTAACCACAGTAGAGTTTACAAAAATCTTACCTCATACACTAGACAAGGATGAAAGTATCACAGGTATATTTTTAGATGTATCAGAAAACTCTGATAACGTAAACCATAAAACTCTACTAAAAAGACTCGAATCATTATCAGTAGGAGAAACTGCCAATGACTGTTTCCGTTCATTTTCGAAAAACTGAATACAAAGGATACAGGTAGAACAGGCTTCACATTTAGTAAACTCGATTATACCGCAGTGTTTCTCACGAACCGACATTGTTAAGCCAGACACCATCTTGTTACACGCTGCAATTCAGAGCCCTCCAGCCGCAGTAGGCTGCAAATATGTAAACATGATGAATAGAGATGTAGATTTTAATAACGTTTGTTTTATTTAGAAATTCTTAAGGCTTTTCACATTAAAAATTCGGAAGAATTACTGTTCAGCACGCCTTCGTAATGTATCTATATGTAGCCCATTTTTAATTAAGGAATTATTTTTGTGAGAACTATACACAAAATAGAGATATATTCTAAAGACAATAGAACTGGGCCATTAGAATAATAAAAAGTCAGTCATCATCCCTGTAAAGAACTGCTTAAACAGCTGGGGATTCTCACTGCGCCGCGTAATAAAATATATATTAATCTGTTATCCACGTCAAGAAGAACATCTAGCGTTCTCTCCAAAACAGCAGCATTCGTAATCAACGAACTAGAGCCAGAGTAAACTTACATTTACCATGAGAAAAGAATAATAAAAGCCACACAAAAAGCAGCACTTTCTACAAATGAAGAAAGCTGTAAAATTATTTGGTCAAGGAGATTCAAGAGACAGTTGTAAT
This sequence comes from Schistocerca americana, assembly GCF_021461395.2. NCBI lineage: Eukaryota > Metazoa > Arthropoda > Insecta > Orthoptera > Acrididae > Schistocerca > Schistocerca americana. Next base: position 434,267,323 of record NC_060119.1, on the reverse strand, counting down.
CCCAATATTTAAAAGATCTCTTACAGCACACCTCTTAAATAGTTACTGACACAAAGTCAAAGATTATTTAAACAATGTAGGCTAGGAAATGATAAAACATTAACATATTTAATATTTACCTACAAAAAAACTGTCATTCCACAGTAAAGTGTCATAGTTTAATGAAACGATCTTAAAATCCTATACCTTGTGTCTGTGATAGATAACTCTAAACTCTTCCCCTCTTTTTACTACTATCTAGGGTTCTGGAAGGCATGACGTCAGTCACTGTATGATTTACCAAATTATGCAGTAAACTGCAAAAAATCGTCAAAGTTGCAATACTAATGCCTAGTTTCGAGCCCTGAGCTCACTGTCAAATCATTCACTAAGCTTTGCAATTCCATCCATTACGACAGCCAATGACTGTTCATTTTAGTACAATACATCATCGTAAAGTACTGTAGGACTGAACTTCATTCATCTAACAAATTCCTGTACTACCTTACCTAGTTAGGTGAACGAAGTTCAGTCATGCACTATTTTACAATGATGTGCGTAACTAAAATGAACAGTCATCCGGCTGTCGAATGGATAGTATTGCATAGCTTTGTGGTTGATTTGATAAAGAGCTTACGGCTCGAACGTAGCCATCAAGAAACAAAATTAATATTTCAAATTCGACAGTTTTTTGACAATTTATTGCATAATTTGGTTTTTTTCTTTTTCTTGAGCTGGAAATGGCATTTATTTGGTGACGTGTTGACAGATTTTTCAAGCGGGCCATCAGGGCAACACGAAGAATTGAAAACAGCGTTAATGAATAGTGTAAAGAACAATATTACTGTATGCAAGTATCAGTTAATTTTTTAGAAATAGTTTACTTTATCACTTAAGATGAAGAGTCTGACATCATTTTCGTAAATGATCCGTGGATCAATAAACAGCTAACTAATCAACTTGCGAAATGATATTACGTTGCTAGATAGCTCGAAATACAGCTGGTAAACTTTGCACTCTTGTAACGGCCCAATCAAGAACTTAAACTTGTTCAGTGACGGATCGCTAGATCATCCACCGATGTCTGAAGATCTTGAACACTTGCTCTGACGTAGTACAAAACAAAAAAAAACGACGTGATTACTTTACAAATGAGTCAACAAACAAGCTCGGAAAGAGTATTTATTTTGTGCATGCCTGAATTAGTAACGCGCCATTTAAATAATGAATTTATAAAAATTAGATTTTAATGACAAGCAGATAAATTTAATAATAATAGAGAGATCGAGTCGTTATCTGAGGCAGCAGATAAAATTCTGATTAATAACCAACATCGCTATGAGGAGATAGGTAATTTTATGTTTCAGAACTTGAATGTATATATTTGCAGAAATGGAGTCCCCAAATATTTACTATCACGCTTTTATTAACACTGTATTTGGCAGTAAACACTATACGTGGCCTTTTTAAACATGCAGGTACACAGCACAATGTGGTCATGTAAATAAATTTCTTGTGACTTGTACTGCGAGCTGAAGGTAAACGATTGCGCGCAAGCGAATGGCGTTCACATGAGTGAATCTGCAGGAGAGGAAGTAATTTATTCCTCATACAGACGTTTTAATTATAATGCAGACGTACTAAGCTCTACATTGCTTAACCAACAGAACAGACTGGTGCAGTGAGCTGCAGAATTGCGCGATTGTCTACGATGTATTGAGATAGAAACTGCTCCATTCGCACCATTAACAGAACAGGCTCTGCTAGGCCTTTCACATCGCTGGCAACGGGTTCTACACAACGCTGGTGACTAGTTTGAAGGACAGTAACAGGTGCAAACATAGCGTTTATAGGTGATGTAGATTTCAAGCAACCTGCCGTCATTGAATTCCCACTGCAGAGAAACAAAACTGTGGAGAATAATCACAAACGCTTGTGCAAAGTCTACGGAGCATCTACTGTCGACAGAAGTGCAGGTGGTCGCAGGGAACGGCGGGTGAAGTCATCAGAAGGCGGTTCGGTGGAGCTCCACGATTTGCAGCGGTCGGGGAGACCATCCACGTCTATCACACATGACATGCTGCAGCGAGCTGATGTAGTAATTCGCGAGGACAGATGATATTACGACTCGGCAGCTGGCGCTGCATCTGTCAATCAGCAAAGGAAGTTCACGCAATGAAGCGCTGGCTCCACCTCCAGGATAAGGATTGGTACCGATAGGACATACGCGCCCTTGTTTCGCGCTGGACTAAGGCCATGTAACGGGATGGCGATTACGAGGAAAAATAGCGTGTGTTGATACAATACCTTTATTTCGTGTGCGTGTAATTCTCATTATGTTCACTAGAGAGTAGTTAAAGAAAAAAAGGTACGGTGCATTACTTTCTGGGCAATCCTCGCAGTACGCTTCAATTCCCTTATGATAGAAGCAGCATAACTAAAACATCCTAAATACCTGACGGCCAGTGTTTAACATGAGAAACCTGCTGTATATAATCACTATTTATGTTATGACTGTGGCGTCATCCTCTTTTTACCGACACGACAAAGCAGTTATCGTGGATTCACTTTTGAGACTATTGTAAATCATTGTTCCCCTGTAGACACTCTCTGAGTTTCTCCTGTCATACTCTCTCAAGAAAGCAATGTTTAGGTTTTTGTGACTGTAGAGGCTCAGTCAGCGTGTAAAACCTCACTGATATGGATGTTCAGTTGTTCTAGATTTTTCCGAAGCAATTTTGTCCCATTAGTGGTCGTTTTCTTCTTTTGAGACACAATGCTGAGAGCTAATGAGATGAGGGTTAGGGTATCACTTCTCACTAAGTGACGTTCATAAGGACATCGTCTTGGATGGGACTTACTAAACTTTCTTCTTGTTGTTGTTTACCACATGGAATTAACACATCTGTCTCTGGTTTTCCATAGCTTTTGGACTGCCTTTGTCCGACTTTACAGTTCTCTGTCCACCTTCCACAAAATGATAGCAAGTTGTCTCAGGCCTTTATGTTAAGTTCAGATTTTCATACTCACCCTCTGTAGATGCTATTTGCGCTTTCTGTGAGGTACTGTAAGGAATGCTCTACGACTGTAATTTATGTCTAAGTTCGCAGTTAGGTGAGAAAAATTCTGACTTATTTATTTTGTTAGACACGTGATTATCTGTTTCCAGGTGGCCACATCTGCTATTTATTGTGCGGACCACATGATGATCTGCGATACTTTTACTTCGAGGTGTACAGTGGCATAAAACTTTTCGTATTACTTTATCTCACAGAAGATGGAGCTTGTTTTCTCTCTGATAATAGTCACGAGCTCTACTTTTTTTAACAGAAGCCTTTAGTCCCCCTTTTTCTAGGAACAGAGTCTGTGCTTAGAGTGTAAGTTTATCCGCAAAGATCAAGAAAAAGACGAATAGCTTGTCCTTTAACAACAGCTAAGTTGTCCAGCAGGTAGCCGAGGTGAATATGCGACAAGGTAGCGCACTTGTAAAACATGTTTGGATCTTGAAGCGCTCTGATAGTTACTTACAGCACCTGGTTTAGGACGATGGTAACTCTGTTGTGTGGAGTCAGTTTATTCTATGTTTAAGGGTAGAGTTATCAGTCGCAGTGGTTAAGGTAATAGAATCGAAGTTCTACCCCCTCTGCCATGGCTTTGACAGACAGTCGATGTCTTCCTCTTTCTGCATCGTTCGTACTTGCGTTCGCTCTAATGATCTCCTTCTACCATACTGTATAGAGTGAAGCGTTAGCGTTAAGTTTATTGAATGTATGGGTAGTTGTGAGATTAAAAGTCTATCCTCGGAATACCTTTCATTCAGTGATGAGCCAAGACATTTTTATCACTAACAGCCACGAGAATGAATGCTGGATGATGGTGCTGCGGGCTCTTCACCTGGTGAGGGAAGTACATAAGTGGAGCAGAAGCGAATGGGGAATCATTCTAGCAACGACATCGGTTGTAAACGGTAAATTCAGGTGAGATCAACGACTTATACAAAGGGAAGATGATTATGGCCGGGCGCCTGGGAATAAACATATCGGAAACAGCGAAACTTGTCGGCTGTTCGCACATATTTCGTAAACGTCTGCATAAAGTACTCGAAGGACACTAAAACCACGAGTAGGCGACAAGGTGTTTGACGTTCACGTCTCATAACACAAAGTGGAGGTTGAGAGGGATGTCCGCTTCGTGAACATGGCAGGTGGCGATCTGTGGCAAATTTGACGACAGAGAGCACCGCTGGTAGCTGCACCACTGAACATGGTGGCTCCGCAGCGGAGCGGTCCTAGCTATTCCCAAGTCCGCCCAACGGTGTCGTCTGTTGAAACTGCAGTTGGCACGACATGATCGAGATTGGACAGTCGACTAGTGGAAACGTGTCGCCTGGTCGGACGAATCACGTTTTTTGCTATACTTGGTCGACGATCGAGTCTGGAAACGCCGTCCTGTGGATGTGCGGCTGCTCGAGATATGTGTCATGCCACGGACGGTGGTCGGTGGTGGTGGTGTTGTGCTACTGGAGACCTTCTCCTGCGCTTTCACGGAATCTGTGGTAGTAACCGAAGGCACGATGACGGCTGTGAACTACATGAACATCATTGTGAGTCATAACTCTTCATGCTTCGTGTCTTCTCCGATGGCGACGACATCTTTCAGCAGCGTTACTGTCCATGTCTTAAGACCAGGACTGTGCTACAGTGCCTTCAGTGCGACGATAGTTAAAACCCTTTGATGTCTTGGCCAAAAAGTTCTCCTGATCTGAACTTGAATGAACACGTCTAGTACGCTACAGAGCGTTTGCTCCGTACCAAGGAACACTTGCCCGTATTTATGGGAATTACGTGACCTGTGCGTAGATGTGAGGTGCACATACCTCCAGAAACGTTTTAAAGACTTGTCGAAATCATGGCACAGAGAACTGATCGTGTATTGCATTGCAAAGGTGTAAGAACATGCTATTACTCAGACAGTCATAATGTTGAAGCTCATCAGTGTATTTTAATTACCCCTCGGTCTTCTCATGTGGAACGGTTTAATAGTATATCTACTATCTTGAGCAGTGCCTTCGAGAGTATGTAGCAACTCTTTAACACCAGATGATTGAATGAATACCCTCTAGTTGTTAAGGTTGCTTCCCTTCGTGTAAAGTACGCGAATTATAGCTGAGGTTCCATTGTTCGTTTGTGCTTGTCACACCCATGTTTGGTAAGGCCTTGTGGGTACAGTCAATAAACTCTTCGTCTGAATATTTTCACAAGTCTACAAAAACAGCGCCATAGACAGTTGCTATATAGGGCTGTATTCGGAGATGATCTACTTGAGTTCCTCCTCTGCTGATAGGAGGAAGTTCGTATTTCATACCGTGAAATTGCGTGAAGGCAATTTAAAATTTTAATAAAGTACGGACGAGTAAAATGCTAATGTTTGCAGGGAAACATTAAGAAATTGACAAAGAACAGAGTTGGAAGAACTCTTTACGCACACAAACGAATTATTTGCAGTTTATAGGAAATGAATACCGTAGGTCATAGAACTAGATTCACAAATGAATACTAAACGTAAAACCAACTGGAAAATCATGTAAAAGTGAACAGTATACAGTATCCTAACGCCTTTGTTTGAGTGATGAATTTAAAACAAAGCGTTAGGATGTTGAGGCGAGCATGCTGAAAAGAAGAGTTTTTTTTTTAAGGGGGCGTAGAAATTTTTAGGTGAAGCCATAGAATTACTTAAATAAGTTAAATAATACTCAAAGGATATCTAGGACTTATGTAGAAACTAGAATGAGATTGCAAGATTCTAAGACTACGAGAAAGAAGTCTTAGTTGAGAAGGGAGCTCGACATGATTGTAACCTGCTCCTGACGTTGTATAAGCTGTACAACGAGCAAGATGTGAAAGAAACAAGAGAGAAGTAGGAAAGGGAATTAAAGTGAAGGAGACGAAATTAAAGCACTGAGATTCGCTGATGGCATTCTAATTTTGTCAGAGATGGCAAGTGACTTGTAATACCAGTTGAACGGAATGTATAGCGTCTTTAAAATAAGTTTTTGAAAACAGCCACAAGTCGCACTTTGTATTTTCTATTGACAGATTTCGCTCTTCAAATGAACAAGAGCATCATCAGAATATACACTGTTAAAGAAAAAAATTGAATAATACGGAAAATTTACACTGACGTTACGTAAAATACATATTCTACTTCCAGTATGGTGACTTACTTTTAAACTTGGCCGATAGCATTAAAGACTGTGTTTAAATTTGGCTAACAGCTCTAAATGTTAAACTGGCTGTACCATAATACTTAAACAAACTTTGAAACTATATTTAAAGTAGAGCAGTAAATGATGACATTGACAGCGCCAAAGACGAAACTGACTGTACAGGACTACTTGTAATGTCCGTGGTATAGTGTACAAAAAGATAATTTCAAACTACAGAAAACTAACTAAATTTACATTTTGTCGCCTCTTTTACGGGCGTATGTGTAGACCACTCATATCTTTCAAAAATGACTAGGACGTAAGTCACCAGATTTGAAGTAGAATATGTTATTTACGTAATGTCAATTTTCGTTATTATCCTATTTTGTATCTTTTACAGTGTTTATGTTGATCATGCTCTTGTTCATTTGAAGAGCGAAACCTGTCAATAAAAAATACAAAGTGTGACTTGTGACTGTATTCAAAATCTTGGTTTTAACAATAGCTCCCCCTATTGGCAATGCCTGTTGTTGTCTTTAAAATAAGTTATAAAAACGACACCTACAAAAGTAAAAGTTAACGGGAAGTAGTTACATTAAATTAGATGATTCTGAGGGTATTAAATTAGGGAACGAGTCATTAAAAGTAGTGGTTGACTTTGTAGGGAAGCAGCCTACTCACGCCGTAATAAATGCACATCAATCTTTCCACTGTGTGCCAGCCAGTCCGCTGTAACTAGCTCTGACGTCATAAATGTTGCGTAATACTTTAAAAATCAAGTAAATAACCTAAAATATTTCTAGCATGTCAGGAGTAACACTAAATTAATATGTGTTGAATATCAGTTCGATAACTTTAACCATTTTCGAAATTTGGACGTATCTCTGTAAAAATCATTGGCGCAACAGAAAAGAGCTAGAGGTTTAAAAATTTATAATTAGATTCCTTTTTCATAAATATTTAATAGAAACAGTCTTCTGGATCTCACAAATTAAGATTTTAGTTGAAATTCATGATTTTCTGGTTTTTGTCTTAAAAATTAAGAAAGCAAGGTAGATTAAGTAGGCTAATAAATAACGCTAGGATGTTTATATTTAAGGAGAATGGAGATCCGCTATCATCATAAAGATGTGAGAAGTTTCATTTAAATAACTATAAAACTATAGCGATAGCGTATCTCCAAAGGACCAGTTCAGAGCTCGTCTACTGCGTGCAGTGTAATTAAATTAATTCTCTCGCCCAAAATATTTAACTTAGCCACGTCAAATTTTTTTTATGATTAATTACCTGTGTGCTGAATGCTCATTTAAATTAAGAGCTTCATCGGCCATCAGCGAAAGAAGCTGTGATTTATTCGGTATCTTAATGTGGTGCATTACTAGCCCAGCGGCTAGTCGGGAGAGCCGATTTGATCAGGCGTTCCCTTAGCCGTCCGCACCGCGGCATTATACACTCCTGGAAATTGAAATAAGAACACCGTGAATTCATTGTCCCAGGAAGGGGAAACTTTATTGACACATTCCTGGGGTCAGATACATCACATGATCACACTGACAGAACCACAGGCACATAGACACAGGCAACAGAGCATGCACAATGTCGGCACTAGTACAGTGTATATCCACCTTTCGCAGCAATGCAGGCTGCTATTCTCCCATGGAGACGATCGTAGAGATGCTGGATGTAGTCCTGTGGAACGGCTTGCCATGCCATTTCCACCTGGCGCCTCAGTTGGACCAGCGTTCGTGCTGGACGTGCAGACCGCGTGAGACGACGCTTCATCCAGTCCCAAACATGCTCAATGGGGGACAGATCCGGAGATCTTGCTGGCCAGGGTAGTTGACTTACACCTTCTAGAGCACGTTGGGTGGCATGGGATACATGCGGACGCGCATTGTCCTGTTGGAACAACAAGTTCCCTTGCCGGTCTAGGAATGGTAGAACGATGGGTTCGATGACGGTTTGGATGTACCGTGCACTATTCAGTGTCCCCTCGACGATCACCAGTGGTGTACGGCCAGTGTAGGAGATCGCTCCCCACACCATGATGCCGGGTGTTGGCCCTGTGTGCCTCGGTCGTATGCAGTCCTGATTGTGGCGCTCACCTGCACGGCGCCAAACACGCATACGACCATCATTGGCACCAAGGCAGAAGCGACTCTCATCGCTGAAGACGACACGTCTCCATTCGTCCCTCCATTCACGCCTGTCGCGACACCACTGGAGGCGGGCTGCACGATGTTGGGGCGTGAGCGGAAGACGGCCTAACGGTGTGCGGGACCGTAGCCTAGCTTCATGGAGACGGTTGCGAATGGTCCTCGCCGATACCCCAGGAGCAACAGTGTCCCTAATTTGCTGGGAAGTGGCGGTGCGGTCCCCTACGGCACTGCGTAGGATCCTACGGTCTTGGCGTGCATCCGTGCGTCGCTGCGGTCCGGTCCCAGGTCGACGGGCACGTGCACCTTCCGCCGACCACTGGCGACAACATCGATGTACTGTGGAGACCTCACGCCCCACGTGTTGAGCAATTCGGCGGTACGTCCACCCGGCCTCCCGCATGCCCACTATACGCCCTCGCTCAAAGTCCGTCAACTGCACATACGGTTCACGTCCACGCTGTCGCGGCATGCTACCAGTGTTAAAGACTGCGATGGAGCTCCGTATGCCACGGCAAACTGGCTGACACTGACGGCGGCGGTGCACAAATGCTACGCAGCTAACGCCATTCGACGGCCAACACCGCGGTTCCTGGTGTGTCCGCTGTGCCGTGCGTGTGATCATTGCTTGTACAGCCCTCTCGCAGTGTCCGGAGCAAGTATGGTGGGTCTGACACACCGGTGTCAATGTGTTCTTTTTTCCATTTCCAGGAGTGTATATAAGAACGCTGCGCGAGGAAGCAAGGCCCCAGTTCTTTCCAGACGCTGAATAGCACGCCATCTGGGTCGGGAGTCGCGTCGCGTCGGTATCATTGCTACAAACAGCCTTGGATGCCGTATTAAGTTACTCGAGATACGCGTAACTAAGAAATCATTTTCGAGTGAAGTGTTAATTCTGGGTTGACTTTAATTATCGATCCTCAGTTTGCGTATTGTCGTATTTTCACGTGCCGCCGCGGGACAAACATTCTATCATTATTTAGCGTGGCGTTTGATGAACCTAATCATCAAATTATGGCGAGCATTCATTTAAATACTTAATTTGGACAGTTATAGTGGCATCAGCGCATTAGACTCTGAACTGCTCTGTTAGTTAGATTGTGTGGATTCTTTTGTTTTCATCTGTGACTTTCAGAATACAGGACGTTTTTTCACGACTGTTTTTGATTATAAATCCCAGACAATCTCCTAATTCCTCAGAGCTATAAGCTGTAACGATAAGTGTATTCTCAGATGAAGTGGGCACTAGGAATTCTAATTACAGTCTTCACGTTTTGCTAATCACTTTCTGGTTGCCAATATTGTAGTTAGAGAGCCAGTGTTGAGAACGGCGAAAGACAGCATAAGTAACATTCTAAATAATAGGAACTGGTTTTACATTCTACAAATATATATACAACAGTAATAAATTCCACCCGCCGCCCCACATATGGTTAATCGGAAATGAAGTCTTTCATCATTCAAACATGTATACAACAGAAAAATTTTCCAACCAGCCGCCCCACATATGGTGCGTCGGCCGGAAAAGAAATACTGACTGAGTAAAAGTGAACGTGATTTTTAAATATTCAGATTCGCGAGTGAAATGCGACACGCAGCTGAGTAAAAGAACAGTGAAAGTGTTACGTGTGCTTGTGGACGACGCAATTGGATTAACGACGCATCTGGATTGACGGAGCTGGCACTGAGTCGAGCGGCGCTGCCGGCATCGCGAGAAGCCAGTTTCGCCACACCGCAGTCATCCGCCGGATCAGCCGGAGCGGCGCCTGCAGCTGCGGGCCACGCAAACACACAACAGCCGTCGGAGTGCCGTCTGCAATTCAGGGAGCCGCGTCGCATCAGTAATCCTGGTACACCACGCCGGCAACGCCATACGTCGTGGGGAAGGAACTAAGTTAAGTGGAAAGCTGTTAAAAATTTTACTAACCTGCACTAAAAGACTGTCGGCGATGGAACCGCCAAAAGACACTGAGGTTAGACTTAAATCAGAACCTATGTCTGTTGAGGGGACTGTAAATCCAGACAACGGTTCAAGTGTAAATATGCATGAAAGTAGTAATATTAAAGTGAAATATGAAGTATTGTCTCCTGACAGTAATGTGAAAAGGGGCAATGATTCAATAATAGAGACCCCTGTAGTAAAGCAGAAATCAGAAATTGTTAATTTATTGGATGATAGTTTATGTGATGAATTAAAAACAAAACAGCCATCAGAGGTGGTAGAGTTTAAAAAGGATAAGTTAGATATAACTGATCAATCAGAAGTTTCATTTAGTTTTGATGATTCTGGTGTTGGAGCTAGTTTTTTGTCACCTGAGTGTGATAAAAAGCCAGCTAGTGAGCAACCCAAAGATGCTGGGGCTATTGATTTGAATGTTATATTACAAGCAATAGCTGCAAGTAATGCAAAAATAGCTGCCAGTAATGCAAAAATGACAGCTGAATTAAAGTCTGAAATAACTGAGGTCAAAAGCAGTAATGCTGAATTAAAGTATGAGATTGTGGCCAGCCAAACTAATTTTAATAAACGATTGGAGGTAATGGACGATACCTTCAAGGTTGGTTGCAATAAGTTAAAAGAGGATCTAGACAGTTTGAATTATAAAATTGATTACAATCATGAGGATATTAAGAAAAAGGTTGCTCAACAATTTTCTGAAATGTATAAAACAGTAAAATCCGAAGTTGCTGAGGTTCGCAAAGACTTCCAAATGGAAGATGCGAAGCTGGAGCACAAGTTAACAGAAAAGATCGAGGCGGAATCTGAACTGTGCTCAGATAGGTTTAAAGATGTTAACATAAAAGTAAACATATGTCAAGCAGAAGTAGACGCAATCAAAACTGATACTACTCATATTATGCAAAAGGTAGATAATGTTGAAATGAGAGTGGAAAATATTAGTACTAACATTGCTAACATTGAGAATAAAGTAGCTTCAGTAACTTCTGGTAATGGTAGTATACAACAAGTTGTAGGTGCAAACGCCGCTTTTATCGGGTGTCGGCAGTTCTTGCGGTTCGATCCAGATAAAAATATCCACCCGCTAGATTTCTGGAACGATTTTGAAGATGTGATTCCACCAACTTGGTCTGAACGAGAGAAAATCTCATTTATTAGAAGCCATTTAGCAGGTGACGCCATGCGTTGGTCAGCTGATGTTATGTTGAAGTGTAAAACATTAGCGGAGTTTAAAATAGCTTTCATTAATGAGTATTGGTCTAGCAATAAGCAGAATGAACTGTTGAGAGAATTTTGGAGTGGAAAACGCTTCAATGCAGGCAAGGAATCTATTAAAGAATTTGCTAGGTCATGGATTTCACGTTTGTCACATTTGGCGGAAAAGCTAAAACCGGAAATGATTATACTAGGTCATGAAGCCAAACTGCCATGGTATTGGCAAACTAGAATAATATCTGCCCCTAGAGATAATCTGGATCGTTTCATTGAATATTTGGAACGTGTAGAACGTGTTGCTGCCAATGAGGAGCAAGCACGTAATAACAGAAATGCTAATAACAATAGCAGTAATTTTAGGAACGAGCAAAATGGCAATGTGAACATCAGAACAGTAGGTGTTCGCCATCCTAAGAGAGGTAGGAATTGGAGAAATGATTATCAGAACCAACAATGGCATCCAAATGATAATAATTTTGTTCCAAACAAAATTATGCAGGTAAACAACAGTACAGAAAGCAATGCTGTGCCTGTTAACTATAATAAAATTAAAGGAAACAGTAGTAGGCCGAGGCAGGAAAACTAGTTCCCGTCTATGAGGATACTGGCGCTCACCAGGCGGTTACTTTTCCTAAGCCAGTAGTTATGGGAATTGGTAAGACAGATCAGAATATTCAGACTGAACATGTGGATGAAGAGTCGGTAGCACCTAAGAATACAACAGAAATATTAGATCACTCACAGTATTTGACAGATACCGTGTTAGGGACGCTTTCTAAGTGGGAAGAGAAAGAGAAAGCGCAGCAGTGTAACGATAGGGAGGAGCTACAAAATACTGAATTGTCAGGTGAAGAAGCAGAAGAAATTCATGCTTATATTTACGATGAGGATGATGTGCTCTTATTTAAAGTGCCTGTGCAGGATGTTGATAATGTACTAATAGATTTAGGACAGGAGATAAGTGAGAATGTAGAGGGTAGCCTGTTGGGGGTCGATGAACCCAGTAGCTGTGACCAGTTGTCACTTGAGAAGGAAACCGACGATAATGGTGAAAGTGGTTTAGCTGTAACTAGTGTTATGCCCGGTCTGGAGGCGCAGAATCGCCCAGACTACAGTAATTTGGGTTATGTTCAGCAAACTAAATGTAATGAAGTCATGCGGTATTTCGATTTGAAATTAATAGACCGACTGGAAAAGGCAGCTGAAAATGTAATTCAGGAAACCCCTACACACTTTGACCTAAATGCAATGAAGACAGATGTCGATCACTTTAGTTGGAGACAAATCCACAAGCAACTATTGGATGAGTTTGAGGAACCACCTGTACAACCTAGAATAAGCCACCCTAGAATAATAGTGAATATGTTGGGTATCAATGTACGTTGTGTCTTAGACAGTGGAAGTGAGGTGAGTGCAATATCTCAGTCCTTTGATGCATTACCTGGTAAAGACAAGCTTACAATAATGAGGGTATCAGGACTAAGAATAATTGGTGCTACTGGTAAGGTGTCAAAAACAGTAAAGCAAGAAGCTTTGCTGCCCTTTAACATTAATCGAAATTTAATTGATCATCCATGTTTAATTGTAAACAATCTCAGTATTGAGGTTTTAATTGGCATAGATTTCTTGTCAAAATATCAGAGTGTTGTTGACTTTGAAATAAGCCAGTTAAAGATGGTCTTGCCAATAATCGGAGTAATTACAGTACCTTTTAGTGATAAACATGTAGTAACTAATGATGAAACTTGGGAGCTGCCTATACGAGTTCTGAAAAATAGGAGGTATTGGGACGAAGGTGTTAATCTTATTAAATATAAGCTGAATACAGAAGAAGAAGAAGCAATTATTTTAGACAAAATAAAAGCTAAATTGCAGGAAATCAATAAAATTTCAGCTAATCAGAAGGACGAACTGAGACAGGTTCTAAAAAGGCATCATAAGGTATTTTCAGATCGACATGGCGTGGTCAAAGGTTATGAATGAATACTGTAGGGAGGAGGTTGTTCTGTAACCTCTACACAGTGTGGCAGCTGTGCAGTCCCAGCTGTGTGAGATCTTCTTTCCCATTTCAGATCTCACTCACTCTCTTCATCTTTCCTATCCACAAAAATTTCGACCCCTTCTTTCCAAATACTAAAATCTTCCGTTATGACTATCAAGATAGCATTAAACTAATGAGATCTGTAGGGAGGAGGTTGTTCTGTAACCTCTACACAGTGTGGCAGCTGTGCAGTCCCAGCTGTGTGAGATCTTCTTTCCTTTTCAGGTCTCACTCACTCTCCATCTTTCCTATCCACAAAAATTTCGACCCCTTCTTTCCAATATGAAAATTTTCTGAAACCAATGAATTCTGTAGGGAGGAGGTTGTTCAGTAACCTCTACAGTGTGGCAGCTGTACAGTTCCAGCTGTGTGAGATCTTCTTTCACATTTCAGATCTCACTCACTCTTCATCTTTCCTATCTACAAAAATTTCGACCTCTTCTTTCCAACACGTTAAATTTTCCATTATGACTATCAAGCCAGCATTAAGCTAATGAATGCTGTAGGGAGGAGGTTGTTCTGTAACCTCTACACAGTGTGGCAGCTGTGCAGTCCCAGCTGTGTGAGATCTTCTTTCCTTTTCAGGTCTCACTCACTCTTGATCTTTCCTATCCACAAAAATTTCGATCTCTTCTTTCCAAGACAAAAATTTTCCGTCATGGCTATCAAGCCATGAGTTCTGTAACCATTCTATCCAACTATTAGTGAAAAAAAAGAAACCTAATTTGACAAACCTAACAGTGAGATAAACAACAGAGAAGTATGACGTAGTTAATATACAAATGTATTTGAGTAACAAGTATGTATAGAACCCTGGTAATATTATAAGTACAAAGTGTTGTTTTATTGGAAATTGTCCCGCAATAATATTAAAAAAAAAAGATGTACAAATTCGTGTACAAGCAGGATCTGAAGTGGTAGTGAAACCCATTGTATGTTGTAGAACTAACTAATTAATAGTAAAAGAGATTGCTTAGTGTTATGAAATATGCAGATAACTTGTAAGAATAAACTCACCTTGTGTAGCAAGGAATGGCAGTGTAATAGAATTGAGTAGTGTTTGTGGTTGAGACGTGAAGGACACGTCCCTGAAGTATTTATAAGATTGGAGCTGGCTATTATTTGGTGTAGTGTGTGACAGGACACACCTACACGTGTTGAGGTTATGAGTTGGAGGCGTGAATGCGACCATAGGTACCCTTATGTTAGATGAGACAGAGCAGCTCATGGTGTCCTATAGGTTTAAGGAATTTAGCATTACGCTCGCCCATAATTACTTAATGCAGTTTAGTGGTAGGTCGAGAGAGACTACCTGTGGTTTCAGCGTCCGATCGAGTGGAAATGGATTGCCACATGAGCAAACTAATCAGCTGCAATACACTATAGATATGAAACAAATGTGCTGTCCTATGCTTTAAATTTTAATACAGTGATTGTTAAATAAGTACATACACTAGCAACATATTTGAGTAACATAATGGCAGATGTGAAATATTATTTATAGCTCAGCATAAATACACTTCGATGAAGTAAGTACATAATTGCAGATGTGGAACTGACACAACAGCAGAGGACCAATAAGTGGATTTAGTAGTCAACTAAACGTAGTGTGTTTTGAACACTCAGAACTGTACTATTACCACAAGTTACTCACATGTACAAAGAAGCTGAGAATACAACTACTAATCAAATATACTCATACTATCTCTAAGAATAAGGTAATCGAAGATGAGTCAGCTAAGTGAATAAAATACAGATTTATCAGGAATGTACCGACCATTGGTTCAGTGTTCCGGCCCAGATATAATAAATTGAAATTAAATAGGATTCATGACTGTATGCCTTGAGCATAAATGTTCTCTAGTATGGGACTAACGGCGTTTTCAGTCATTTGTTTACCGATTTTATGACAATTAAGTAACCACGAGAATAAAATTGAAAAAGTTCTGTTAACTTTGTTCCAGCAAAATATTGAAGGATAAAATGTATATATCCCCATTTCAATGTGACCCACCCTTAGATAATAAGTGAACAGAGTCTGAGGCACTCTTTTTGTTTGTTCTACAGGACAAACCAGATAATGGCAGCCTGGTAGCTGCGAGAAAACGTGGAGTGACTTGGACACAACTCACAGTGACCCCTCCCCTTTCCCCATGTAATTTAGAGTGAACGTGAAGGACACACACCATAGCAACTTCCCCTCCTCTACCCTTGTGAATGGAAGTGTAGAACGCCAGCCAAAGCGGCTACAACCACGTGTGTAAAAATTATTTGTGAAATTTTCTTTCAGGTTTAGAAAAGACTGCTAAGAGATAATCATCTGTTTATGTATCATCAATAACTATGTTATTTTCTGTGAATTTGTGTATGTAAAAAGGTATTTAATGGATTTAAGATTTTCATAATTTTACATATTTTTATGTGTTTGTTTGTCTAAGGCAATATGTATGCCAAAGTGTTTCATTGATTTTGCTTAAATTTTGAGCGATATTATTGTTTAAGAGGCAGTGAACATGCCACTAATTTAAATAATTAAAGTAGGTAATCAGTTCTCTTTTAACATTTATATATGTTTACAATTCAATTTTAATTTTTCATAGGGAGTTAAGCTGTACTCTTGCTTCCCTTTTTGTAATTAAATTTTTTTTCGTTCATTAACATTCAAAAACAAAAAATTTAAGTAGAGGGTGATGTAGGGAAGCAGCCTACTCACGCCATAATAAATGCACATCAGTCATTCCATTGTGTGCCAGCCAGTCCGCTGTAACTAGCTCTGACGTCATAAATGTTGCGCAATACTTTAAAAATCAAGTAAATAACCTAAAATATTTCTAGCATGTCAGGAGTAATACTAAATTAATATGTGTTGAATATCAGTTCGATAACTTTATCCATTTTCGAAATTTGGACGTTTTTCTGCAAAAATCATTGGCGCAACAGAAAAGAGCTAGAGATTTAAAAATTTATAATTAGATTCCTTTTTCATAAATATTTAATAGAAACAGTCTTCTGGATCTCACAAATTAAGATTTTAGTTGAAATTCATGATTTTCTGGTTTTTGTCTTAAAAATTAAGGAAGCAAGGTAGATTAAGTAGGCTAATAAATAAGGCTAGGATGTTTATATTTGAGGAAAATGGAGATCCGCTATAATCATAAAGATGTGAGAAGTTTCATTTAAATAACTATAAAACTATAGCGATAGCGTATCTCCAAAGGACCAGTTCAGAGCTCGTCTACTGCGTGCAGTGTAATTAAATTAATTCTCTCGCCCAAAATATTTAACTTAGCCACGTCAAATTTTTTTTATGATTAATTACCTGTGTGCTGAATGCTCATTTAAATTAAGAGCTTCATTGGCCATCAGCGAAAGAAGCTATGATTTATTCGGTATCTTAATGTGGTACATTACTATCCCAGCGGCTAGTCGGGAGAGCCGATTTGATCAGGCGTTTCCTTAGCCGTTTCTTTAAAAGAGGTGGAGCCCCTCCACGCCCACACCGGCATGATGGCCAACACAAAAGGTCTATTGCCATCTCTGCATAAGGGTTAGTATTCACTAAAGTGAGGTGTCGCAGGATGTGGGTACTGCAATGTTTGCGTACGTCTGATTAGGATTAACCATTAATACGCGCTCATCTGGAGATAGATTGGTCGAAATCTGACGAAGGGTAGCGGTTTGAAGGGCAGAGAAAAAAAAGTGCCAAAGCAAGAGCCAAGGGAAAAAAACCTCTGCGAAAGTTAGGTCAGGCGGCAAGAGCAGTAGCGGTTGTCTTGCTGCCTGCGATAGGTTGTGCAAGGATAGGCTTTGTTAGTAGTGGGTATCATGCATGTCGATACCTTGACGTTGTGCGTTTGTGCTGCTCGGCGACTGGCGCTGGGTGCTGGTACAGAGTCCTCGTTCAGGGTCCTGCAACCTGCAACAGTTAAGTTTGTTATCGGTCTTGTGTCCGATAGGTCATATACCGGAGGCACAGTGTGAGGGAGTGTTGGCAGATTGTTCGTGCGTCTGTGGGCGAGCTCGTCGGTGTCCCTGCTGTGGCCTGTTGGTTGGCTCTAATAGCAGCTGGTAGTTGCCAGTCAGTGTTGCTGATATGCAGGGGCTTACCGGCGTTTGTCGCTGTTTGCGTATGTTAGTTTACCATAGGTGGTTATGCCCTAGCTAGCAGTGTCTTTGGCCGCTTGTGTTTCCACCTGTGGTTGTGATCGTAGTTTCCCAGAGTGAGGATGAAAGGATTGTTCGAGTGTCTCGAGTTCCTGTATAGTCGTGTGGCGTGTTTCGTGAATACTTCCTTGAGGGTATCAACGCGGTATTCATGGTGAAGATCCACGGTGCGTGTGTAGCGTGGAGCATTGCTGATGATTCGTAGCACCTTGTTCTGTATGACCTGCAGGCGGCGCAGTCGTTTGGGAGCTGCATATCCCCAGACGGGAGCTGCGTACGTCATCAGAGGTCTAATCAGTGTCATGTATAAGGACCTCGACACCCTCCTATTCAGTGTGCTTGCCCTGTTGAGCATTGGGTAGAGCTGTTTGACCCTCGCGTGCGCTCGGTTGGCAACGTATTCGTTGTGGTCCCCCCATGTAAGTTTCCAGTCCAGCCAGACACCAAGGTATCTGACTTTCTCTCGGAAACGTATTGGGCGTGTATGTAGTGTTATCGGTCTACAGTGTTGGTTTTTGCGCAGTAGTTTCGGTCTGCGTGTGAACAGAACTGCTTTGCACTTGTCGACGTTTACTTTAATACGCCATCGCTCCAGCCAAGGCTCAGCTGTTCTGAGTGCTGTCTGTATTCGTGAGTTGATGTTCGACGGTTTCCAGTCTTGCGCGAGGATGGCTGTGTCATCCGCGTAGACGGCTAACGTCGTGTTTCGTGTCGCTGGGAAGTCATTAATGTACAGGTTAAACAAGATGGGCCCTAGAATGCTTCCTTGGGGTACTCCAGCTTGGATACCGTGTTGTGTTGATTGTTTATCCTGCACGTTAGTGTTGAAACATCTGTTCGTGAGATATGAGTGTATGAGACGCACGAGTCCGTCCGGGAAACCAGCTTCGCTTAGTTTGCGTATGAGTCCGTTGTGCCAGAGACGATCGAAAGCCTTTTCGACGTCTAGGAACACGGCCCCTGTGGCTTTGTTCATGTTGTAGCCGTGTGTTATATGTTCGACTACGTGGAGGAGTTGTTGTGTTGTCGAGTGGTGATTCCTAAAGCCGAATTGCTCCGGTCTTAGGGTGTCGTTGGCGATGCAATGCCTAGTGATACGTTTTAGTATTACCTTCTCAACAATCTTGCTGAGCGAGCACAGCAGACTGATAGGTCGGTAATTTTGTGGGAGGGAGTGGTCTTTCCCTGGCTTCCTGAACATCAGGACCTTGGCCGCCTTCCAAAAGTCAGGGAAGTGTTGGTGTGTCAGGATGGCATTCGTTAAGTGTGTGAGGTATTCTACGGCTTTATCCATGAACTCCTGGAGGACACGGTTTTGAATGCCATCAGGCCCAGGGGCTTTTCTAGCGTTGGTGTGCTTGATAGCCCATGTGACTTCATTTGTGCTAGTACGTCTTATTTCGTTGCGCGAGGGCTGGGCTACAAGTCGTGTAACCTCCTGGTCCGTTTCAAGTGTGAATACTGGGTCTGAAGGAACCAGATTCGGCATGAAAGACGCTGCAAGTGTTGTGGCCATAAGCTCTGCCTTCTCCGTCGCGGAGTAGGCTGGGCTGTCTGGTCCTTGTAGCGTGGGAATGTAATGTTTCTCCCTGGTGAAGTGTCTGGCCAGCTGCCACACGCCAGGACGTGTGGTATCCAGCCCAGCGAGTTTCTGTCCCCATTGTTCGTTTCTGAATGTTTGAATTTTATTCCGTATTATGCCCTGAAGTCTGTTGACGTGCAGTTTATAGAACGGGCGCCTGGTACGCTGCCAGTATCTCCTGAGGCGGTTCCTCATTGAGATAAGGCCCAGGATTTCCTGGGGCAGGGCCGTCGAGTGTTGTCTTGGTGTTGTAAATGGAATGGCGTCAGTCATTGCGTCTTGGACGGCAGTTGTGAGAGCCTCCACAGCCTCATCGATTTGCTGTGTGTTGTTAATTTCGTGTGTGTCAGGAATGCGACTATCAAGCGTTTCCTTGAACAGTGTCCAATTCGCACGCTTGTAGTTGAGCATCCTGCGTGGTTAGATGTCCCGCAGTGTCTCTTCCACGTGCAGTATTACAGGCATGTGGTCTGAGTCCAGATCGTTTTCAACCGTTAGGTTGAATGTGCATGTGATGCCCTTTATGAGGGTTATGTCTAACACGTCTGGCCTATGTCGGGCCGGTGTAGGCACGAACGTGGGAACGTCCGGTCCAAGTATAATGTAGTTTCGGCCTAGCGCGTGTTCGTACAGTTTCTTGCCGTTGGAGGTTCGTATTCGTGAGTTCCAATCAGGGTGTTTTGCGTTGAGGTCTCCAGCGGCTATTACCCGCGGTGCTATGTTGAGTACTGTGCTGATATCGCGTGTTACTATGTTATTAGGAGGATTGTATAGCGATACCAGTGTGGTGTTGGCTCCGTTGAACTTGACCCTGACGGCCGTAGCCTCTAGTCTTTCAAGTGCTGGGAGCTCGATGTTCGTGTGGTCTATGTCTCTGTGTATGATGATTGCCGTGCCGCCTCCCCTCCTGCCATCCGCTCGGTCAGTACGATAGACGCAATAACCTGGGAAGTTTAGTTGTTTGCGAGGCGTAAGCAGTGTTTCGTTCACAAGAGCGATTCGGATACCCTTTCGCTCCATGAACGCGGCTTTTTTGCTTGCGATCCCGTTGGCATTCCAAAACAGGATCTGTGTGATTGTGTTTAAGTCTGCGTTTCGGGGCTGGTGTGGTGTATTATCCATGTAGTAGTGTGAAAATCGGTGTGATAGTGGCTTGGAAGCTAGTCCAGTTGAGCGTACCCGACATGAACTGCATGAAGAGTTGTGAGACACACCCCATAATCTTCGTGACTATTTCGGTGGTCGTGCATCTGGGGAATAATGTTTCCATTATTCTCTGGAATGTTGTCGTAATGTTGGTCATGTCAGCCTGCGAGTTATTGGTCGTGTTAGCGGCCGCTTGTTCCAGTGTTGGCGTTTGGTGAGGGCTGGCCTGCGAGTCGGTTGTTCGTGTGGCAGTTGTGGTCGCCTGTGTATTCTCTGTCCCTTAGCCGTCCGCACCGCGGCATGATATATAAGAACGCTGCGCGAGGAAGCAAGGCCCTAGTTCTCTCCAGACGCTGAATAGCACGCCATCTGGGTCGGGAGTCGCGTCGCGTCGGTATCATTGCTACAAACAGCCTTGGATGCCGTATTAAGTTACTCGGGATACGCGTAACCAAGAAATCATTTTCGAGTGAAGTGTTAATTCTGGGTTGACTTTAATTATCGATCTTCAGTTAGCGTATTGTCGTATTTTCACGTGCCGCCGCGGGACAAACATTCTATCATTATTTAGCGTGGCGTTTGATGAACCTAATCATCAAATTATGGCGAGCATTCATTTAAATATTTAATTTGGACAGTTATAGTGGCATCAGCGCATTAGACTCTGAACTGCTCTGTTAGTTAGATTGTGTGGATTCTTTTGTTTTCATCTGTGACTTTCAGAATACAGGACGTTTTTTCACGACTGTTTTTGATTATAAATCCCAGACAATCTCCTAATTCCTCAGAGCTATAAGCTGTAACGATAAGTGTATTCTCAGATGAAGTGGGCACTAGGAATTCTAATTACAGGCTTCACGTTTTGCTAATCACTTTCTGGTTGCCAATATTGTAGTTAGAGAGCCAGTGATGAGAACGGCGAAAGACAGCATAAATAACATTCTAAATAATAGGAACTGGTTTTACATTCTACAAACCAAACATTTATATAAACAATATAAAAGTGTCAAACAAGCATTTTCAAACCGCCGCCCCACAACTTCTGTTATTTGATCATCTGGGAAACTAATGATGCGCGAGACAATAAGCATATAATTCAGACTGGTAATGGAAAAAAAAGCATTTCTGAAAAAGGGAAATTTCTTAACATTCAGTGTAAATTAGAATATTAGGAACTCTCTTCTGAAGGCGTTTGTTTGGAGTGTAGCGTTGTACAAAAGTGGAACATTGACGATGAGCAGTTCGGAGAATAAGATAAAAGAAACTTTTACAATGTGGTGCTGCAATGGAGTACTGAAGATTCGAGGGCTATATCGGATAAATAACAGTGAGACACTGATCCAAAAGGAAAAAAAGAAACGTGAGGCACAACTAGATGTAGGGGCTGGTTGATGGGATACATGATGAGGCATCAGGAAATCATCGGTTTGGTAATGAAGGTGCGTGAAAGGATAAACATTGTAGAAGGAGACCAAGGAATAACTAGAATATGCAGATTCAAACGAATGTAAGTGGTAGTACTTACATAGAGATGAAAATGCTTGCACAGGATAGACTAGCGTGAAGAACTGCATCAAATCAGTCTTGTCATTGAATACCACAACACCAAGAATTACTAAACAGCTGATCCACTTTTGTCTGCCAGATACCTGCTGCCGCCACTGAGATAATATTAACTACAAATTTAATGAAATTTTGGGGAGAGGAACACACCACTATGAATAAAATTAGTGTCTAAATTTCATGGAAGCTCACCTTACCGAATTCCATTTACTAAACAGTATTTTAGTTACTGATTTTGGGGGATGCAGAATGAATTTCGGTTTTGAATGTCGCCTGGAATTCATTTACAATGAATTGAATAGCAAATCATCAACTGAATCAGTGTGAGCTATATAAATGATCTAGTAGCACGCTTCGGAAGCTCTTTAAAGCTGTTCGCAGATAATGCGATTGTTTATAAGAAGGTAGCAACGCCAGAAAACAGTAACGATTTGCAGAAAGGACCTACAGAGAACTGATGAATAGTCCAGGCTCTGGCAGTTGACCATGAACGTAAATAAGTGCTGGACATTGCACGTACGTAGGAAAAGAAATCTACTACTGCACAACTACACTATGAAGATAAATTGCTGGAAACAGTAACCACCATTAAGTATCTAGAAGGATCTGTCTCAAGCGACCGTCAGTGGAGTGACTAAATAAAAGAACAGTAGGAAAAGCAGATGCTAGACTGAGATTCATAGAAAGAATCTTAAGGAAATGTAACTCTTACACGAAAGAAGTGGCTCACAAGACACTTGTTTTGTTTGATTAAAGAGTACTATTCAACAATCTGGGACTCTCACCAGTCAAGATTGATAGAAGGGATAGAGAAGATCCAATGATGTGAGCAGTGCGTTTCGTCACTGGATCGCGACAGCGTCACAGAGGTGCTCAACTAATTCCAATGACGTTGTGCGTCACGGAGAGGTTTACTATTGTAATTTTGAAAGAGTAATTTCCGGGAAGAGTCGTACACATGTTACTTCCTGCCACATACGTCTCATGAAATGACCACAACGATAAAATTCGAGAAATTGGCGGTAATACAGAGGCTTACCGACAATCATTCTTCCATGTGCCATTCACGAATCAAACTGGGGAGGGCAAGAGGGGGACGGGGGGGGGGGGGGGGGGGTGAACAGTTAGTGATAACAGAAGTACTCTCTACCACACATCGCCAGGTGGCTTGCCGAATATTTTATGCAGTTGTAGTCTGTGCGTCTTACTGCTAAAATGTCGACTTGCTTGCAACACACTGAAGCTGCACACAAAAGTGTAATTACATTGCACGCTTCCATTCAATGCTTTCCCTGAAAAACACTGAAACAATGCGGAACAAATTTTACACAATATGTTACACGCTGAAGGTTTCCTAAATTGAAGGAAAAGTACAGACGTTACACATTTATTTAAGAAAATGTGAAGGGGACAACGATCACAAAATATAAAAAAAAACCTACTTCATTACACAGTGATCGCAATACTCGGTGATTTCTTTCAGTTCTCATTTTCACCTATCAAAATATGAGCTGTACGTATTATTCATAAAATGGATACTTGAGATATTTATTTTTCTTACTATATGTTTGAAAATATGTGCTCATTTTCAAAGTCTGTTGTTTGATTTCTTACATTCTGGAATGATGATCAGCGACCTATAAATATAGAAATTTTGTTGATTTAAATTGGTGAATTTCCAGCAAATCAGTGCTTTTTATCTTTTTTTTTTACGGAAGTGAATCTAACTGCGCGAAACGCTAAAATTCTCCTACGTAGAACCGCCTGAAGAGATTGCGAAAGATATGGCGTCTGACGGATCACCTAAGTTAGAATAACTTCCGTTACGTTGAATAATGTAAGTTTAATTTACGGCAAGTGTGTCATGGATTAGGAGGCCGATAAATTACTGCTCGGGGCGCAGTATCTTTCTTCATCCCGCAGCCGGGCGAGGGCTGTATATCTTCGTCCGACTTGCTCCACTGCTTCCCTCTTCACTTTAGGTAGCATCTTCGGATGGGCCCCACTGATGTGTAGGGCCAAGTTGTCCGAAGTACACACTGTTAAAACAAAATGTAAATGACTGCTTTCTGCATCATACTGTGGTTCTTAATGAGTTTGCTGATCGGCTTCATACCGAATTAGTTACTGTACAGCTTTCGCCAAATAAATAGGCAAATACATGACCTTTCTGAACATCATAATCAGTTCTTCTGTGAGTATTTCACTATTTTAAACGGAAGAGCATATCGTACATAAGCTCTCTTAGACATCGATTTAAAGTGTATCGTCATCAAACTATCATTGAATAATAGTTGGCTGTTATGTGTCCAAGACTTCCTGGACATGTTGGAATAGTGTGTGGAAGCTTTTCCCGTTGTTATATTACAGTTTAACCTTCTAAAAAGCGTTTCCATTACTGTTTCACACTTCGAAGGGGAATCTTTTCGCGGTTATTGGCGAAGAATGGTGAATAGTTCAGGGATTTAGATGAACGAAATTGGCACTAATTTGAAGCTGTAAATTATCAAAGAGGTCGTGGAAACTGAAATTTATGTCAACAGTTTTAATATGGGAGACTGCGGAGGAGAACGTGCCTTATATACATCGTGATGGTATTGCTATAATGGCAATGTAGTATATGGTAGCAATGGGCGCTACTCAGATCACAGCCAACTATACTGCCACTGCCACCTAATTGTGCCACTACTACACCACTTACATCTCTGTGATTTCGTAACATCTTTGACAGATTCTTTCAAAGTGAAGGCAATGACAGAGACTATCGAAAGCTCGGATCTTACCAGAAAATTTATTCAAGAAGTGCGCCGAGAACGTTTAATACAAAAAATCCATTGCGAAAAACCCTTTAGTTATGAAAAATTTGTTTCATTACACCAGTAAAATATTTGACAAAATTATTAAAATAAAACTTTTACGCACTAAAAGCATTATATGTATTCAAAGACCTTTTTCTGAGATAAAAGGTTTGCTAAATATATTTAACAACTTAACTGTCCGCAGAGCTAAATTTTTACCTATGTCAAAAATATTCAGTTTTTTAAGATACTATAATCACACAGTGTAATTTATAATGGATGATGATTGCGTTTACAACAATCTACCAAACATGTAAAACGATCGTTTCTACGAGAAAAGAGTGACACTTTGCAGAAGGTGCAAATTGTCGCTTGCTTTAATATTAACTATATATAAGAAAGATGCTAAATGTTATTGTCTTTTCATAAGGAAAGTTATTATCTTCTCAATAACCTTCAAATCGTGAGGTCCGCCCTTAATCTTTATTTACGAAATTAGTGAATTTACTCATGACACTTTTGTTGCCTACGTCTGCACTCCCTTTCAGAACTCAAATTAATAATCAAATTAAGTAACGTAATACGACTGAATTTTGAGTTGCTGGTGTATCCATGTATCACCATATCACCACAATAAAATAAAAACGGTGAATAGTTGAGGGGGTATGAATGAGAATAGTGGCATATTTAAGTTAACAAAAATAATGACAAGTTTTTATTAATCCTTTTATAGTACAACGAGCTGATAAATCTTACAAAAAATGAGAAACATTAATGAGATAAGGGATGGTGCTTAGTTGGCAAAGCATTCATTGGGGTGGAAGCTGTACAAATTCTCATCTGAAATAATCTCTCTTACAACGCAGTCTGACTCTGTTTACATGAATCCACCGTGAGGCCCAACTGGCTACTCGTTGTCATTGGGGAAGTGGGTGGCAGCATACACCACTGTCAGTTCCAAGCCGCACATAAGTTGCACCTGTACAGTTGTAAGTGCACAATATGACCCTGGGTTGGTGATGGACAGCCTGCTGTATATCACAGTAACTGAAATACAATTGCTCGTGTTAATATCTCCGAATTTTATTTAAAGAAAAACTAGAAAAATTTTCGCGTGTAAAAATACATGGTAAACATTAATAAAACCGACAAACCACAGGGACTGATTCCTGACTGGAAATGCAGGAGAAAAGGTAATATGAAAATGTGTCCGGAAGTGCATCGTTGCCGTGATCGATGACTCTGACGAATGACAGTTCCCCTGACCACTTGCCGTGTGTTCCTTGTGTGTTGCAGGCTGTGCTATTGACGCAGCGTGCTGTAAACAGCAGAATGGTCCGGTATTCATGCCGGGAACAAGCCGAGATGGTGTTTGTGTACTGGAAAGCAGATGGAAACCGCCGAGGGGCAGCACTGCTATGCAAAAACAAATACCCTTGAAGTGCTATTTGCCGTTTAGCCAGGCAATAGTTCGCACTCCTTGCGTAATACAATCGAAGATGATCGTGTATGTGTATGGTTTGAGGTTTTCGGGCGCTAAACAGCGTGGTCATCAGCGCCCACGGGTGAGATGATGATCGTGATAGAAAGTAGGGAGTAAGTCGCGGAACAGATACTGTGCGCCGGTATTTGTTTTCGAATGCGCAGACATTAAACGGGAAGTGCAGAATACAAGAAAACCGCAAGGTGGGACGACAGGTACACGGCTTCATCTGCCGTGAGCGTGGCCTTTTACGTTTTGGCGTCGTGACTTGGTGGTGGACTGACCGTCAAAGAGCAACCACACTCTCCAAGAATTAAAACAAAAGACAAGATGGAGTTGTGTGACAAAATACGTTGTAATCATGGATGTCATGTTGAGCCTTGGAGGCGTATGCCGTATGAAAAGTTGTGTTCTACTCTAATTCAC
The DNA here is from genome assembly GCF_021461395.2 of Schistocerca americana. Taxonomy (NCBI): domain Eukaryota; kingdom Metazoa; phylum Arthropoda; class Insecta; order Orthoptera; family Acrididae; genus Schistocerca; species Schistocerca americana. The sequence goes on along the minus strand of NC_060119.1, from coordinate 434,240,605 downwards.
GAGTCAGTATAGTGATTTGTATACAAATTCAAGGAACTCTATGTTTGTAAAAGGAAAGTAGTGGACCTGCTTCTGCGAGATATCAGTAGAAGTTGTCTTCCTTTGCTCCAATAACAGCTGCAGAACGTGAAGGAGTCAAGCCTTTCTTTGGCTACACACGGGGTTTCAGAGGCACTGATTAGCAGGACCTCAATTTCAAGAGAATCAACTATGGTTACCAGATTCAAAATAAAATTACGTCGGGTACAGATCTCATGAAATGTTCTGACACAGCTTCAGCTACAGGATCGAGCGAGCAACTACGTAAAACGCTAAACCAACAAGAAATACAGTTCACCCTCAGTGACACCAACCACATCACAGAATATTTCAAGCCCTTTTAGCGCGTATGTGTGGGCAAGGGTCCTTTCAGATGAACGTGCAGGGAGACGCGGACTGTGAATACACTAGATGTGGAGGACTGGGTTCTGCAGGATATTGAGACGACCCCTAGTACAAGCTCTAATGAAGTGGCCCGCCAACATGGTGTAAGCCAAAGTACGATTATGTGTTGTCTGCATGACAACCTTCACTGTCCCTGCCACCTCAATCCCACGGAGGCCACTTTGAACACTTACTGTGATGTGGATTCAGTTGAACTCTGTACTGTGTTCCAAAATGTCCGTCTCCGGACACATGTTCATAGGACCTTTTTCCCTCCATTTCTAATCATGAGACAGTCCCTGCAGTTTGTCCGTTTTATTAATGTTCACCCTGTACACGAAGCGCGTAGATAGACTCGAAAGCCCCCAAGCGCTATAGTGACTATTGAACATTGTAAGATGTGAGCACAGGTGCTAGTTCTAAATCAAGGATCGTTCAAACACAAAATAAGTGCAAGTCCCATATGTGGCTAATTTATGAAAAATTGCGAAGTTCCGAGCAGCATTCATTACTGAAAAATAATGCAAGTTATCGTAACCGTATACGAGAAAACTGACGAAGTTCTGAAACTCAGAGAATATTTTAAGAGTCCGAATAGTGATTGAACACTGAAAAATTTACAAGCGAACACACACAGGGAAAACTCTATGTCCAGTATGAAACACAAGGGCAAACAGCCCTCCAAAGCGACACAGATTCCATCTCGTTCGTTGTCCCACAATGAAGCCTCCACTCCAGTGTCAGGGTCACCTGACGTGGACGCAGACTGGACTTTCCGTAATGAGCGATCGCTAGGCTCAAATTATACACCAGTACAGTTTCCCAAAGTCTAGAATAAAACAAATTACAAGTGGAAGACGTCTACCTGTGCATGACATGTTGCTATTATGATTCGAGTTAACTTGTTTGCACATAATTGTCCTGTTTTGATGAATTACGTTAGCTGCTGACAAAGCTGTGTGAATCTCCAGATGTGATTCGGTAAGTTCCTTAAACGGACACGTTGATCATTGTTGTAACATTTTTTTGCTAAACTGTTAATAATCTGCAACTACCTGTACGTTGCATTTTCATTCAGCAAAATACATGTTTAGTAATTGATGTGTGGCCTACATAGACATGGTAATGAAATGACCAGCGCGTCGCCTCTTTCATAAACATCTCTGTAACTTACTTTCTGTCCATTTTATGTCTAGCATTAACTTCCTCGGCGGGAATTCACGAAACACACAACAGCCGATTTTCGGCTCCATGTATATCTGCCTGACCCAAGGGAGCTGCCAGTGTAATTATCGCTGTCTGACAGACGACTGACCACGATCACTTCAAGTGCGATCACTTTGTGCGTAGTGCCAGACTTACGCGATACGTAAACGGTCCAGGTAAGGCTGTCTGGTGGTTGGAATGGTACTCAAGAACGTAGTTTCACATGGTAGATTTGAATTTTATTTAGATTTAGGTGTCTTACTGTGCTTACCAAATAAAACAACACATTATTCACCATTGTTTCAGTCACAAGGAAATTTTTCAGAAATTTCAAACTGTGTGTTTAGTTTTACATTTAGTTGGAAGTTTCATCGAAGTTTTACACAACTACTATGAACGCGAGCACTCCTTATTCCTATTTAGCCGCAATTTCTAACTGTAAAAAGGAGAAAAAGCCCTTTTATTTAGACACTGAGGTATGAAATTTTCTGATTATAAGACATCAGAGTTGTTCGTTGTAGTTCCAACTACACATAACGTGTTCAGAAACTTCAATCGTCGCCTGAATCCAAAATTAAACGTGAGACTGTACACAATAAGCTTTTTAAATTTCAACAATATAAAGTATTTTCATACAACTCAAAATATAAATAAACACTTAAGGCCATAAACTTTGTGAACTGTCCGATGTGACTTGACAATCGTACACTAGCCGTCCGGTCTCCGTGACTTTCACTGCAGGAGTTAAGAGTCAACGAGGAGGTACACATTCAGACGCCTGACCATGATTTAAAAACTGACTTTTAGACTCCGCTGTAAAGGCTTACTGGAACTCCATGTATCTCTCTACGCATTACGGTCTTACTAAACTCCTGCCTTTGAAAGATTCTCTATAACTCTTCAAAACTTTATAAACGTATTCACAGTTGCTTGTTAGAATTGCAATCATTCGGTAAAACAGGTTACGAACTCACATTCAAGCTGCGTGCTGGATCGGAGACAGCAAGCGAAACTCCGCCTTTCACAGTGGACCGATGTATCGTGTTATGCATTGTAAAATGCCTCTCGGGTGAATCAGATGTGACAATACGTATCTCCTGTTCTTCCAAACTGCACTGTAGTGCCGGCCGGAGTGGCCGAGCGGTTCTAGGCGCTTCAGTCTGGAACCGCGCGACCGCTACGGTCGCAGGTTCGAATACACCCTCGGGCATGGATGTGTGTGATGTCCGTAGGCTAGTTAGGTTTAAGTAGTTCTAAGTTATACGGGACTGATGACCTCCGATGTTAAGTCCCATAGTGCTCATAGCCATATGGATTCAGTTGGCATTCATAAATTCCTCAATAACAAGGATCGATTCGAGTATCCAATCCGAGAAAAATTGTGGTAATTAACTAACTTACATTACAGCTTAGAAACCGACGGATATTGTAGAATTAATTCTACAGACTGTATACGTTGCTACATCACTGACAAAAAATTGCTTCCACTTTTGTATACTTGCTGTCAGTCGTCCGTTACCATTTAAGATGGCTGTTTGTTGTACACTATATAAAAACGTCCTAAAGGATCACTGTTAACTGAATAATTTCGCTCAGAGAGCAAAATAAATTACTTACGGCTGAGAACTGTAGGGCAACATTCCATCGAAACATGCGCTCTGGAGACTGACATACGGAGTGGCTATAAAGAAGATCTGTTGCTCCAGGTCGCATTATACGTTATCTACGCCGCTCTGTTGAGTAAATATAGCGAATGCTAATGTCTTCACTGTTTGCGAAGGGTGATATTCATCTGCAAACATTTGCATTAAAAACGATGTATCATACTGATGGGAAACATCTATACTTGTATTTACAAACTGTACACGCGTGTTTTATGGTAGCTGCAGCTTCGTTGGTATTCGCTTCGTCACTGCACTGATTGGTAGCCGATAAACGGCTGATGCTCCAAGCGCAGAAACGATCGAACAACCTACAAGCTTCCGTTGCAAATTTAGTAAACAGGATCATTGTTGCAACACGCTGGCCGGGGTGGCCAAGCGGTTAAAGGCGCTACAGTCCGGAACCGCGTGACCGCTACGGTCGCAGGTTCGAATCCTGCCTCGGGCATGGATGTGTGTGATGTCCTTAGGTTAGTTAGGTTTAAGTTGTACTAAGTTCTAGGGGACTGATGACCTTAGAAGTTGAGTCCCATAGTGCTCAGAGCCATTTTTTTGTTGCAACACGTTCGCCGAATGGTAGTGCCTCTGTCATTGCCTATCATAGATCTAATTGTGAAATACTATGCCATGCATGATAGCACAGCGTTGACGTAGTGTGTCGTTGGGAACCACTTCATTAGGTACTGATATAATCTCTGAAATATACGACGAGTATCATATATGCGTAAGAGCAAGCAAATGGAAAAAAAGTTGCAGCAACACGTCGGAGATGTATGTGAACGATTTGATTATAAATTTTGAAATACAGTGAGACTGATGGTGGGCAGCTACATATACATCCTCATGCACTTCACAAGCCACTGTATAGTGCGTGGTGGAGAGTACTTTCTATCTTTGCAAGTGTAATGACCGTATCATGAACGGTGGGGCGTAAAATAATTTTAGTTTGAGAAAGACTTTGTATATCTTACCAAATACCTACTTCCTCTGTGTTGCTACATATTACATGTCACTGTTCCCTTTTGGGTGGAGAATGCAGTACACGCAGGGTGCCACGTTGCTTCAGCGCTCTGGGTGATATGCATGGGGTGTCTGATGAAGTTCATCAACCTGCAGTCTTCTATAGATGTCCCCTGCGCGGATAACAGCACGTACCTCGTACATCCCTTGTCTTCAGACTGTTACAAACTGTTAGCGAGGAACTGATACCACTTAAATGACTTACTCTTTCACTCTTTGGGGATGCCACTATGCCACTCATATTTATTCTAGCGTAACATGAGAAACTCTGAACTGGAACCTTTATCCATTAGCTGTTTATCAGTTCACACGTCATTATAATTTCACAAGCTTTGCCTCTTTGCCTCTAAACACTGGTAATTGATCGTATCTTTACTTTTCCTCTTGGATGTTCTAGACTTAACTTTCTTTATACAAGTGAAATATAAACGGTCGCATGAGGAAAAGTGTCTGTGCTTCCTGACTGCTGGTTCTGGAGTGATTAGGCAGCACAACCCACTTCGCTTGGGAGTGCACTTCGGGTGGGACCCGGAGATAACCTATATGCTTGGTCTGCTTCTTCATTTAACTTTTGCTCTTAGTTTGGCTCATTATTGCTACTTCTCAAATAAGTGGTCGATAGCCTACTACTTACAGATGCCTATATTTGAAATTCAAGGAAATTTAATGCAAAGTAGTTATAATGTTAATGATAGAAAATTAGTGCTTTGGTGTGCAGCCTATGAACCAACAGCCAATCACAATAATGGACTACAATTCGAGTGGTCTTTACCGTGAAAGGGGTACCAGTCATACCATCTGCTACTGTTAGCTCGGACTACTTATTACGTAATCTGCTTAATGCTGCAGTGTCAGCTGCTCTGAGGAGAGGATCCTGGAGCTAGATATGGTGGCTGATAAAGCCAGAAATATTGTGTTACAAACCCCCGTGCACAGGGGTTGTAATATGTCAGACATAGAGGTATGGTTTGGGAGAGGGGGCTGAGAGTGCAGAGAAACACAGGCAAATATGTCACTACTTTAGTACATCGAATGTACACAGCCGACCTTGCGCTGAATTCGGCGATGGCGCTGTGCAGTGTACGTGGGTCAGCGCCAACGCAAACGTCGCTATCTGCAGCGTCGGCATCCAATCGCCCAGCCTCGCGGACGTAGCGATCCTAGTCACGCCACGGCTAACTGGCTGCCGCGTGTTACTGTGCCTGCGGCCCGGAACACGGCTGACTGCTCCCTCAAGCGCGACTCGTGGAACCCTTGTAGGGCGCCGAAGGGAAACTGCCGACCACCGTCGTTGCAGTGGACCTTAGCAGCTCCGACCGTCATCCCACGGCGTCTCGTTAAGCGCCCACACACCGCTCTGCATCCGGGAGAGAGCAAATTCGCGTCCCGCCCTCGCCCCTGCGGACGGCAGTTTGCAGTTCGCCGGAAGATGCCACCAGAGAGCGGGGGCCCAGAAGCCCTCTCGCTCCTCGCGCCGGTGTGGCTCCATGGTGTGACCCGTTCCGCCACAGCAATGGCGCTTCCGTGCAGCGGAGGTTGGAGGTACCTTCAGTGGACCAGTTGTCCGCCGATTTCCATCGCCTAAAGGTCGTCGTGGTTGGCCTGCAACTTAAACCATCGTCATTCTCTCCGGTTCTAGAAGCGGATAAAATAGCGATACGACTGCCTGTTTTGAGCCTCCAGGCTCACTTATTTATACGTCTTTTCCCTATGCCTTCGACGTAGTTCCACTAGAGGGAACCAGTAGAGTGCTCTTTGATAATTACAACGTCAGTTTTGCTCAGCCTACTTAGGCCCCTACGCACAGGTTATTAGACGCTGTTGTCACTGCAATGTACGGCATCTCCACAGCGCGTCGGTGCCGTGTGCTAGCCCGATTACTTCACATTCGCATACCGTGCTTCCTAGCCTGTGCGCAGTGTCGTAAACCTGCCTCTCAGAATCGTTCGCAAGATATTAACATCACCTGCGCCTGCCATCCGATGTGCCAATCGGTCCCTTAACTACTACCTTCCACGATTGCTGCGTGAGATGTACAAGAATTCCACAAATCCACCCCTGTACTTATTTGTGGCGCGGCAATTGCAAGGGTTGCCAGAAAAATAAAGAAAATTTATTATATATGTATGGATATCAGCAGCATGCACGGTATCTTAGATGGAGACATACAGGGCCAGTTGCTTTCGCCAGTTCGTTATGAGGTTATGTGCGTTAAGAAACCGCTGAGTTCACTTTCAGTGATTCCGAATTGAATGCAGAAAGCAACGCTGTCACGCACCACCTGTTACAAAAAGACCAAAATGTATAGAGAGGCTACCAATCGACAAGCAGGGCAGAATTCCAGCAGCAGTTCGACGCCGACGTATCTCAAAACCAGCGTCTCGGATGATCACCAATCGACAGCAGAAACCATGTAAGTCAGAATTATAATCATCGTTTAACGGTGCACACTAAAAACGACTTGTAAAACTTACCTGTACGTACCTCTGGACTGTGGTTAATGGTTTCCTTTGTACGTTTGACTTTACGTACCTGCATTTACCTGATGTAATTAAATTTTCCTGGAGATATACTGAAGAAGAGGAAGATGGGCTGAGGTGTGAAGTTTGCGTTAAGGAGGGTATTAGGAGACCAGGGTTCAAGTCCTGGCCTCGGCACGAATTTTAACTAATTACTGCAACCTATATCTCTATCGTCGTACCTTTATTTGTTCGTCATTTCGACTGTGACGTATAAATAACTCTAAGGATACGATTAGAACAATAGAAGCTGATTCCTTTGATGATTTGTGGACTGGAGTACCATTGGTAGACATTACTGTATCCACCTATTCCTCGTAGAATGTTAGGCACGTGTGACCATTAGTTCTAATTATTAGTTGGCGTATCTAACGATAGCGAGAGTTAGAAGCCACGTCTATGTTTTGTATGTACTTTGTATTGTTCGTAGGACTCAGACGGTAAACCATTATCTGCGCTCTTCAGCATATTTATGTGAAAAGATAAAGAACTAAAAGCAGAACAAAAGCCAACCAAGTGTCTGATTACTTTGCTGATACCATATCTACTTCCTGTCCTAACATCCGAGTCATTTTGTATTATCTGCAACCACAGAGGTATGAAAAATCTCAGCTTGACTCCCGACGCCGTCTTATTCCGCACGTAGTCGCTCACGTACTTAAGACGGATGTCCTCAAATCCCACGTCATCTCCAGTTTTACGCAAGTGACTCTCTTACCTGTTCCACTGGCAAATGGGACAAGGAGATAAATCACTGAGTGCTTAGGTTGGTTTGGGGGGAGGAGACCAGACAGCGAGGTCATCGGTCTCATCGGTTTAGGGAAGGACGGGGAAGGAAGTCGGCCGTGCCATTTCAAAGGAACCATCCCAGTATTTGCCTGGAGCGATTTGGGTAAATCAAAATCACCAATTGCCTCCCAATAAGACCCAACCTTTCTTATTTTGCCTCTGGTTCTTACGTGAGATGAACGAAGCGTTCAGTCATTCCCCTTGTTCCATATACAGGGGGAGTATATAGATCAAATAAAAGTATACGTTAATAAAAGACGACCAAATCGTAGAAAGTGAATCTGCACACCCTATTAGCGTTAACTGTCACTTCATGCTAGAGTCTATTAGTGATAATGAGCATATGCTAGCTAAATTTGACTTGGTATATTAGAAATAAAAAAATTACTTCGACAAACGTTGCTGCTTCCTCAATGTTGTATTATAGCTGCTGTTTATCAGTCATTGGCAGTTTAATATTTATTTGAGTTCACGGATCGTCTTCAGACAAAATAGTTTCCTTCGTCTGTAAGCAAAGACTTTTCTTTGCAGTACATTACAATTTTTCGTGCAGCGTTACTTTTAACACCTCTGCTTGGCAAGTTGTTAACGGAACTTTTGGATCCTAGAATTCATGTATTTCCACAATTTGTGGAAGGAGTGGCTTAGAGACAATGGAATCGTCCCGCAGACCGTTTAAAATTCTAATTCTCTAAACTTACTCAATATTGTTTCACAAAAAGGTTGTCTTCTTCACCCAAAGGACTCCCATCTACCCTCTCGGAGCTCACTCTCATGTTGACCGAATCTACCAGCAACAAATCCAGCAGTACAATACCGAATTGTTTTACTGTATTTCTTTCATCCTACTTTGTAAACCCTAGTCAGCTTTTTTCCTTCCTTAAAAGAGCCTTATGTGCTCGTTCTATCCCATTTAGTTTGTCAACGTTGTGCCTAAATATTTAGTTGATATGGCTGAGTCAAGCAGCATTACAAAAATACTATATTAGAACATAAAAGGAATGTTTTACATTTTCATCTGCACTAGTTTATTTTCACTCGCACTCTTCGCTACATGGATTAGCAGTTCTGTCCTAGTCATCGAGAACAGCCTCGCACTCGTCCAAAGACGACACTTTGCGTTAATCTACAGAATTATCAGCAAATAGTGTGAAAGTGCTGGCCAACCCACCCGACAGATATTTTTTGTACACTCGGCAGCAAAAAAAGTGGGTAACCCCTGAATTCCAATGTGTAGACTGCACCTGAATGTATGCAACCAACATAGGCTATCTGTGTTGCACGTCGTCGCAACCCTCCACAGTACAGTCGTTGTAAGGTACACAATGGGTACCGCCAGAGACTACTAGAGAACACCGGTCTTTATGACAGTCCGTCCAGATGTAAAGTAACACCACGATAGTACAGAAGAGACAGAAGAGATCAGACAGTCCTTATCGTTTGTAAACTAAACTTAATTACAATAAGTGACATTTCAAATGTGGGACAACTAGTTTTGTCACATAAATCTTTCAGTAATCCTCAGGCCCAATTAAATATTTCAGACAGTATATGGATTTATAAAGTTGTACGGCAATTGGAAACAAGTTTTTGCTGTCTAAAAGGTTTACCCAACACATGCTGAACGTCGTTCAACGTTCAACGGGGAGTGGATTCGCACCAACCTTATGTAATACTAAGCAGTTAAAAGAAAACGTGATTAACGGCGGCAACCACTCTGCGGAAATCCCAACATTAACAGCGAATCACAAGTAATATCAGTGTTCACATTACTCATCAACAGTTACTTGTACACGAAGTTGTACTTTAAATGAAATGACCAACGTCTTTGTTCTGGATCCGGATGCAAACCCAGAATGTAAAGCCATTGTTAACCAAGCAAAGCTTTGTGCCTTGTCGAGACTCGATCACTAGGCAGAAAGAGACGTCAAATATTTACGTTTGCACCAGTATCAGCTATCAGTTCTCATCTTGAACGTAAATGACGATAATGTTTATACGAAAGCAGGAACCCTAACATGACAATTACCTTCTTGGTAATTAACCTCGAAAGACGTTGTATAGTGTTGCATTGTCAAGGAATAAAGGATGCACATGTTTAAAATTGAAATGCCATCATGTAATGCTGGGGACAACGATACGAACCCAGCACCTAATCGGATTGTTGAATAAGTACGTAAAATCAGAATGTAGATATCACAGTTTGTCACCAGTAGTGGGGTTGGAACCTTAAATGACGACTGAAGTTGTATTGTCTGACCGGATTCGAACCCGGCGCCTACCGCCGTCGTTGTCTAACCAGGAATAGACGAGAAATGTCCGATGTTGGTCCACAGTCAGCGAGATGTGCACACGTTTAACTAGAAATAAGGTGACGAAAACGTCTATGCTGACTGAGAGTCGAACGCCGCACACATGGTTATGAAGACACGTTAATAATCAACTTCATATTCAGTAGTAGCTAGGAGTAGCATGTTTAGTTGCAAACCTTAAGGCCTTACTCATCCCTAGTAACGTGTTGCCTAATATCTGCGATATCATGATGTTAATTTACAAGTGGATTGACTGCCGTAAAGAGCAATGTTGTCTAGTAGTCGTGTATCATTGAGATGTAAATGAAGTGCGTCAGCAGAAAGTAATTTCCGTCGTGCAGCACGTATTGTTTCAGAGACACTGAGTACATGTTATAAGTGCACAAATCGTGTACTATATACTAAGTATATACAATTATTTGGAGGAGCTGCCGCCAAACCTGTTTACTTTTACATTCCACTTAGTTTTCGTGGTTGAATACAGGTTTTCTTAAGGCTACATCTAATGCACAGCGGTTACAAGAAAGTATAGTTTCCTGTGTCACGCTATTGCTAGCTAGGTGAAATATTTTGTGGTAGCTATGTTTAATATGAATGTATTTTTGAAAGTATTATTCGTCAAATATTTGAATAAATCGCCAACTGTAGGTGTGCCTGCACATGTTATTGCATAATAGCTGTAGCTGCGTTAGTTTGTACTACAGACTTGGGTAGGTTAGTTGTAACTTTTGATCCTTCAAGGGGTGACCGTGGCCATGCGGCCCGGGTCTGTACTAGCCGCGGCTCGCGAGCTACGGGCCTGCCAGGCTGGCCGAGGCGAGATGCAAGTGAGCGAGCTGGCAGTGGCGTTGGTGTGCCAACAGCCCGGGACGAGCCAGCACGGCTGCGCCGCATGCCTCTGCCTCTGCCGCTCCGTTTGACGTAAATATGTTTACCTCATCTCCTGGAATCAGTATAAGAGCGGCAAGCAGAAATACACATCAGGCTGTCTGCCGTAATTCCTCACTGGGAGAGGTCTATTCGAGGTAGAGTCAAAAAATTGTTCAAATGGCTCTGAGCACTATGGGGCTTAACATCTGAGGTCATCAGTCCCTAGAACTTATAACTACTTAAACCTAACTAACCTAAGAACATCACACACATCCATGCCCGAGGCAGGAATCGAACCTGCGACCGTAGTCATAGCGCGGTTCCAGACTGAAGCGCCTAGAACCACTCGGCCACTCCGGCCGGCCGAGGTAGAGTCGTCGCTCTCTTTGAGGAAGGAGGATGTTCCATCAGAGAAGCTGGCAGACGGTATGGCGTACCACATACCACTGCAACGAGATGGTGGAGGATCTGCCTTGAAAGAGGCACCACCAACAGGGCTCCTGGCTCAGGCAGGAAGAGAGTGATCTCACAGCAGGAAGACAGGGACCTAGTGTCTAGGAGCAGAGAAAATCCATTTCTGAAAGCGAAGCAGTTGCGGCGGGAGACCAACTTCCCCAGCTCCAGTGACACGATTCGCCGAAGGCTGAGGGACGCTGGACTGCATGCACGACGATCCACAGTGAAACAAGAGCTCAGCGAAGACAACGTTTTATACCGGCTAGCATTTGCGGAGCTCCATCCGAGGGCGTCGTGGGACAACGTCATTGTCACTGATGAGAAGGTGTTTTCCACCAATAACGACGGTCCATGAATCGTTTGCAGGCCGCAAGGGACTCGTCATCGACGCGAATATGTAACCACGACGAGAAGAAGTGGCCGGCTATCTGTTACCTGCTGGGGTTGGAATTTTGCGAGAGGGGCGGGAATTCTTCACAGGATAGAAGGAACTCTGGACAGCGCGCAGTATGTCCACATATTGGAAAATGTGATGCTTCCGTCAGTGCGAATGCTGTACGCAGAAGGGGACGTCACAATGGAAGAGGACCATTCTCCCATTCACAAGTCTGCATTTGTTCAGCAGCGGCTCTCCACGATTGGCGTCAACATCATGGACTGGCCGCCACGGGCAGCTGATATGAACTCCATGGAAAACATGTGGGCTGAGGTCGCCAGAACATTAACAGAGAACTGGCCACGAAACCAACCAACTACTGCGGACGTTCTTTGGGACTGCGTCCTGGAAGCCTGGGAGGAAGTTGCTTCTTCAGGCTGTTGCGTCCGACGGCTTATACATTCTATGCCAAGACCCGTGATAAAAGTACAAAATAATGAAGGATTCTAGATAAATATTAGAGATCTTAATTTTGTTATGTCTTCTTTTTCGTCATTTTTCCTCAATGGGAGCTAGTGGAAGATCGCGTGGCAACAAAAAAGATACAATATGGGTTAGCTTTCCTTTGAGTGGCCCTTTTATTTCAAGTGGTTTTCTTTTGAATATACAGTTGGTTAAGTATTCTATTTTGATTTCATTTATACCCTGTCTACATACTTACAAACTAATCAGCGTAGATGGACTCTGTCACAGTAGTTTTTGTTATTTCAAATACGTCTCTCTCTTCCCCTCCATCCATGAATACACCCTCCGTCCTCCACACAATACGCCAACGATTTCATATTATGTTTACTCGCCGCGCGGGACTAGCCGAGCGGTCTGAGGCGTTGCACTCATGGACTATGAGGCTGGTCCCGGGGGAGGTTCGAGACCCCCCTCGGGCATGGGTGTGTACGTTTGTCCTTAGGATAATTTAGGTTAAGTAGTGTGTAAGATTAGGGGCTGATGACCTTAGCAGTTAAGTCCCATAAGATTTCACACACATTTGAACATTTATGTTTACTCGTTGTTAATATCTCCTCTATTCTCTCTCACACTCTCTCTCTCTGACACTATCGCCAAAGGGCCCTTCTATTCCACTCCCCTAAAACTTTATAAACAAATATAGCGGTTTCAAATGACGCTACATTTTCTCTTTTAATTGCTGCTGTCTTTACTCTCTATCATTCCTCTCACCACCTATGAAAACGTATTCTTTGATCTCCCCTTCCCTATAACCCATTCTTCGTTCTGAGAACAGTCCTTCCTTACCTCTCGGTCCTAAGATAAAACGAACCGTGGCACACATCTAAGTAAGCAATACTTTGCAAGCATTTCACGCTTATATTTTGCACTTCTGCACTTCTATCCATTCCCAGATCCCGCCCTCCTTCCTGTTACGCGTCCCTTGACATCTGCATCTACATCTAAATGAATACTCTGCAATTCATAATTATGTGCTTGGCAGGGGGTTCTGTGATCTGATGGAATAATCTTGTATAGATGTGTAAAACGTGTAGGTTCACATCTCACGTCAGACGTAGATTTTTAACACTCCCAAGTAGCTCTCCTTCACCCCTAGTAACGCCAAGTGCAGAACGCCAGTAAGCTCCGTAGTTCAATATTCGCAGTAAAGATAACATCCCTTCGCTGCCGACTGGGGCAGAGTGGCATCCGTTTGAGCAGTGACAGATGGAGAAACCCCGTAAGGCAGAGACTCCGTCACCAGCAAGCCGTCGTAAACTAGGAAACGTATTTCATTTAATGAACCAATGGCCATGTAAGTTCACAAGGCTCTTACTTTATTTGAAACTGAGACGTTGAAAATTGTGGTGCTGGACTGGGTTTAGAATTCGATTTCACTGTGTTCCCGAAGATTGCAAACTCTTCTAGGCGTCCTCGAAAGGCACCTATCTGGTTTCGAATCCTGATCAGCACAAAATATTCATTATTTCATTTCAAGCCCTAGCATGTGCACTCCGAACTACTGGTGAAAAATAGTTGCACTTTCAACGTCTCTTCGTGCGTTGTCAGCTGTAACGTGTTCGTTTCAACTCACAGCCACATGATGAGCTTTTTATCACAACACTACAAGATCAATCGTTTCCTTACATCTTCTGAAGTTCAAACATTCCTCTCCATCCTACTGGTGAAAACGGATTTGGGTTTGACGATGTGTTCGTTGTGATCACCAACGACGACATGTTGTGGATTCAACTTGTAGCCAGCAGAGTATTTTCCATCACATCATTGAAAGTACAAACATGCCATTCCTAGCTATTATTGGAAAATAATTTGATAGTTGAAGTTTCTTCATGACCACGTGTGCGGGGTTTGAATTCCATTCAGCACAGAACATTTCGTCGCCTAATGTCTAGCTAAACATGCGCCCATCTCGCTACTGGTGAACAAACAATGGCTATTTATCGTCTGTTCCTGGCTAGAAAACGACGGTGCTAGATGCTGGGTTCGAATCCCAGTCAGGCAAAAGCAATTCTATCGTCAATTAAGGTTCCAGCATTTCGATATTGGTGAAAACATTTGATATTTAACTTCTGATTTTATGTACAGTCGCGCTCTAAAGTATCCGAACGACCTGAATTGCATTTCACGTGATTCCCATGCGAGCTACAAACGCAGCTGTCTAGCGAGTCCTCTAATCACTCCTTGGTACAGTCGTTTGACTATTGAAAATGGTTCCAACAAATCACCACTAGAAAACACAGCTCTGTATCGCAATAACTCAAGATGTAAAGTAATACCACGATACTACAAATATCAGGGAACACCTCATCACAGATAAGACTGTCCTCAAGGTTTGTAAGCTCACATTTATTGCAATAAATGACATACCTGAAATGTTAGCACTCTCATTATTATGTCAGATAGGTACTGCACGCAGTAAGTTCGTCGTATTCATGATTTCCTCTTCAAAGTAACATACTATACTTATTATTTAACACAAAATGTCACTAAAAATTTACGTTATTCACGAGCAGCTAGTTGAGAATATGAATGAACTTCAAATGACACGATGAACCGCCTCGTACTACATATGGATTCAAACCCAGGTCATTCAGGCTAGGCCGTGGTGGCCGTGCGGTTCTAGGCACTTCAGTCCGGAACCGCGTGACTGCTACGGTCACAGGTTCGAATCCTGCCTCGGGCATGGATGTGTGTGATGTCCTTAGATTAGTTATGTTTAAGTAGTTCTAGGTTCTAGGGGACTGATGACCTCAGATATTGAGTCCCATAGTGCTCAGAGCCATTTGAACCAATCATGCAAACTAAGATTTCGTGGCTGATGGAAATTAACAGTCATTCCTCACTAGGCATAAAGAGAGTGATATACTTCATTTTTGGACAGTATCAATTAGCAAATATTAACTTTAAATTACATAACGCAACTTCTTTAACGGACGCGAATTCCTACCCAGCATCTATTGTCCCTGTTAACGAGAGATGTTAAATATTGCTTCTTCACTAGTAACTTACTTGAAATGCAGTGAGGTAAAGCTTTGTGCTGTACAGGGATTCGAACCCAGAACCTAATCGGATTGTTATCGAAGCACAATCAACTTTGACATATCAGATTTTCTCGGCAGTAGCTAGATGTATTAAATGAAATGACGAGACCAAACATTAATTTCTCCTTCCCAGGATTCCCACCCGACACGTATCGCTGTTATATTCTAGAGAAAGGGAACGTTAAGTATAGGTTCGTTACACCAGCAGCGACATGTGAGCATGTTTGAACTAGAAATAATATGACGAAGTGTTCAGTGCTGACTGAGAATCGAACCCCAAACATTTCGTTGTTGACTACACACAAAGAGACGACACTTACCGAATTTTTCTCCACCAGCAGCTCGGAATAACATCCTTGAACGTACAGTGATCTTGCAAATAGTTCTGTGTCTCACTAGGAGTCAAAAACGTCAGATATCGTTAGTTTGACAACGAATGAAAATGCATTAAGAATAAAAATTATTATCCATCTGCAGATTGGTGTTCTCATGCTAGAGCTTGATAATACATAGTGAAAAGTTTGGTCCTGGGCCAGGATTCCAACCCATTCATGCGCAATATGTGGAGATGTTGAGGAATGTGCAGTTTTGAACAAACAACAAGTTGTAGTCGAGCTGTATTGTCACGAAGGGATCAAATTCCGCATTAAGGGCGGTTTGAGTTGCATTCCCAGTTCAGAACCAATTTTATCGACATACAGAAGCTCAAATAAAAGATGGAATAAGTGTCCTGTGACCATACACAGGGTTTGCTTCGTCACTAGAAATAAAAAACTAGTATAAGAAAGGTTACTGGTGATAGAGTTTCTACACGTCGCCACTCTTTACTTTATTGTGGTTTCACCTAACGTCTACTTGGTAGAGAAGGAATATCATGTTTAATGTGATTTTCAGACAATTCCATTATACCTTCTTCACTTGGTGTATCCAGAAGAGAATAGAATCTGCCTCTCCCTATAAAAAAAAAAAAAAAAAAATCGGCAGAAATTGGAACCGAAACGAGACCATCATTATATGAAACTATCATCAGTCCAGCAGACCACCAGACCCTCTTCGGTGCGACTCATTTCTCTATCATAACACCGTTGCGGCACACAAGATGAGAATTCTGACGCACAGGCTCCCTGTAGTGGTTTGCAGGATGTTCAGTACATTCATTTACTTGGTTGACCGAATCGCTATGAACTAGCTGCCTTGGCTACCCAGTGCTTACATTCGACTCTATTTTGTAATCACCGAATTAAAATAACGTAACTGCCACCTACACAGAACTACCAACAGTGTAGGATGCAGAAATTTGAATAGGAAGTGTTCCTTTCCATTTGAGCTACTCTATTGCGCTATCTGTTTGTTGAAACCATCGTGCAGTGCAAAAGGAATGCTGTAACTGTCTGCCTCCCAGAAGTCTAGATCCAGCCATATGCATTATCTCACAGCACTGTGGAATGCCGAAGTTCTGGAGGAACTGTTGTTCACTTCCACAGGTGCTGTAGTTACGTCACAGCTAGTAACGTAACGGTAAGCATCGCGCACTGTTGCTAAAACGTCGCGTGTTCTGTTACATTCGCTACTAATTTTTTTATTTAAATGCAATTCTGCTGTCTGCTGAAGTTATCAATCTAATGGAACTTTGAACATAATTCTCTTCACTTCTCAACCCAAAACAGTCGCATGTGGAAAAAAGGCTAACTTCTGCGTCATTTTGTTCTTTTCAGGTTTAATAGAAGGCCAGGCAGCAGATGCGTCTCGAAGCTTTTGTATTATGTATGGGAGAGCCCATCGTGCCAAAATAGTCAGAAAAGTATTTTCTGCATTAGCTGTCGTCTGGTTGTGGCATTTTATTCTTCTTCAAAGCTTGTTTGACAGTTTTAACTCAGAACAAGTTTTCTACATTCATGTAGTCATTAAACTGCATGTGCATTGTCAGACTGTTATAGATAACATCAGAGAATTCGCATATATCGTTGATGATTAATTTCTCTCTCAAGTTTAGTCTTGTTTTAACATCACTAAAAGAACGTTACTAAAACTGTGCACTGTATTGTAAGAAATCAAATAAAGCTACCCACGATAACCTTACGACGAAAGTCTGTTTTAACAAAACTGGGTATCTGTACACAAGCGTGCCTCTATCTGCATGATTTAGTAAAATACTACTCACTTAGATTTCGATTGGGTCTGCGTTTAAATGTTATGCTGTGTCATACTCAACAGGTATGCAAATGTGGCATTTCATTAATAAAGTTACGTGTTCCTAGAAACCCAATATTTGCTTGTTGGCAGCGGAAAGAGGCGTTACCTGTTGTGCAGCATTGTAAGTTTTTCACCATTGCACTTTGAGCTGAAAGTATTTTCTTGCGAGTTGCTAATCAATTTATTTCCTTCATACTTATCACCCTCGCATGGGAGTCTTAAGTGAAGAACATTATTGAATTTCGTATCGTTGACGGTCGATTCGAATTTCTTCAGAGACTCTTGTATTGTATGGCAGCCCGGCAGTCAGAAAGCCGAGATCTACGACCATTAACACAACTTACTGAGTCGAGTGCTAAGAGGATTTGATGTGTAAAGATTTTCTTCTGATTTTGTTACAGAATTTTGTCTGGGAATTCGCAGCTCCATGAAATAATACACAAAAAAAGCTCGCACGCGCTGCCCCTACCACAGTTAGAACTGACGATTCTCTTAACCGTTGGAACACGAGACACGGGCAGTACCACGGGGCTACGGACACTCTGCTGCCAGCACGCCACTCTCGTCATGGTATTGGCCGCTCAGCCTCATAACGCATCGTGAAAGATATTAAAAGTTGTCACTTATGTGAAGAATAGCATTTCTTTAGCCAAAAAATTGAAATTGCTGTCTCAGTGTCTTAGTTTACGTGAGGATTATATACCACGAGTCATTCAAATGGAAAGGGAATATCAAGTGAATTTAGCGAGTCAGTTCAGAACCATATGCGGAAGTGATTGCACTGTCACAGTGTTGCCAAATGTTAGTGACGATGTTGCCAATTCTCAGCTGTGCTAGTAACAGCTCTGTAGCGTTATAGGAGGAGAATCTTGTACTCGTGTCATAGGAGGATACGGAGAGGAAGCGCGGGGTTTGGTTAATATGCAGTGTTTTCTCCAACCAGCTGTGTCAAACATTCGGGTGTGTAATCTTCCGTCACGATTACAGTTTCCCACAAAATATATACGAATAAAACACTTACCTTGTTACTTTGTTACAGAAGTATTTTCAGTACAATAAAAAGTCTTTGGAAATCAACTTTGACAACCTTTCACGAAAAGTAAGATAACAAACACTTTGCACCTCGAAATCGATTGCATCTATGTGCAGTCTTGTGATCATACAAGTAGAATTTCATGAATTGCACGAGAATGTAGAAAAATGTTGGTGCGAATGGAAGCTGTAAGAAACACAGTTATCTAATTATTCTGTACCACGTAATAATCAATTCATTTGATAATTCAGAAGAAAACAAAATAAAAATTATGCCCATTAAGACAGAAACTAAAGTGCACGTGCGGGCACTGTGCAGATCTGCGCTTTTTCATTTTCTGATCTATACAAATAATGTATACTAACCAGCGTATTCATTGCTTTCGTAATGTTTCCCTCTTGTTTAGTCTTCTTATGATGAACTGGATCCACACCCATGAGTCTGATTTTTTCTTTTTACCCTTCCATCTACTATCTTTGTGTGTTATTGCTCGGTGTTCAAAAAGCAAAATATCATGCCTGCTCCCACGAGGTATTAAAATGAGGTCGCAAAAAGGCTAACGAATTATAATCAAAATACAGTGAGACACCAATTTGTCTGTCGTCATGGTGTTAAGTGGACAGAAATAGTTGAGATGTTCATATTACCCTGACACAAGACGCCTAGATTAATGTGTATATTCTCCATGATGAAACATCCTACATTCCATTCATCCTGTTCCATTCGTTACGTGCATCGGCGGCAATGAGTGATAGGAAAGCTGTTGTGGGGTGACGAATAACAATAACAATGGTAGTAATTACAAATCAATAATCAATGATGTTTACTGCATTACAGACGATTAACAAAATAACCAAAAATAGCTGAGTGTTTAATTGGCGCACTGAGTAGATGTTCTTACCACTTTGTTACTGAATTCTGTTCTAGTTGTTTGCAGAGAGAAAACAAAGAACCCCGTAGCCATACATATCGCTAGTACAACGAGATATTACCTATCAATTATCCTTGCTTTACATCACGAGACGAACATGGCGTCACTGAGCTGATATTTGAAATACATTTCTGTTTTCTCTCTCTGTCTCTCTCTCTCTCTTTATTTTTATTTTTATTTTTTGAGGAAAGCATCGAGAAGCGCGATAATAAGCAAGTAGGCATATAACCTGTTTACAGTTATTTTCATCGGGATACATAATGCAAAAATGCAACTTTTAAATGTGTTATTGCGTAATTCCAGTTATTGACAGTCTATTCGTGAGCTTACTCGCATTCAGTATTGTGAAACCTATCACAGAAGCAAGCAAAACACAAATATTTCTTGCACCATGCGCAACACATAAACGAAATCTCGCTGCACTGACGTGTTGTCTGATATATTGAACGGAAAAAAAACATATCTGATTCATGTTGCTAAATGCAGCTCTATCACACATCAATTTGGAAGCGTACCAAGTGTATAAAAGTATATCTTGAACTACGCAGAAAGGCCCATAGGGGTATTCGACTGAAACATAGCCATGACCAAAATTGTAACTGGGGTCGACAGCATCGTTGTCTACCACCTTGACAACTCGAACGGTGACAGTGCTCGGCCGGTTACTTACGTTTACTGGTATCAAAGCTACAGCATGAAAACACAAAAATGTTAATAAACCAAATATCATTAGTTTTGGAACCCATAGAAAGTAAAGAAGTCATCAGTCGCGGATTTTCTCGAACTAAGAAATTTCCTGAATTAGTGAAAATTTCAAAATGGCTATCACGCCTAAAAGAGTCTTTACATCCTGCGGACATGAGAATAGCATAATCTTCACGTCATAAGCTTGCTTATACTTAACCATTTAATAGACTCGCGTATTTTCCCACCGTGACTAGTTTAGTAAGCTAAGCACATCATCCATTACAGCACACTCCTGGGGCTGGGAAATGTGGCCACAATGGTCTGGTGGAACGAACTATCACAGGTGCAATGCGTGGATTCAGGCATTTACTTTTAAGAAGGAAAAAACAGATTTACTTTACCTCCGGCAATCTCAAGAGAAAGCTGTTATAATCCAGAATCCGCATTAAACATCACGTTCCTTCATTCCAAACTGGCCAGAGCCGGTTTACGTTGGAAAATGACATAGATGGAGGTCAGGGTAAACAGATGTACTGCCACTAGTAAACTTACTTACATTAGAAAATTTTATTTTATTTGAAGAACTGATAGCCATCTAAAGGAACAGGGCTCTTATTTTATTTGTACTTGATTGAACTAGAGACGTTGAAAAATTTGGTGCTGGACTGTGATTCGAATTCGTATCTCTTCTTTAGAGGATCTGAATCTCTCGGAACAGTATAGTTCAATCATTTCATTCCTTTTCCCAAGACTGCAGTCTTCTCTAGGTCTCCTCCTAAGGTAAATATGTGGGTCCGAATCCTGATCCAGTACAAAAATATTGATAATATCATTTCAAGCCCTATCACGTGCACACCGACCTGCTAGTGAAAATTAACGTGCATTTTTAATGTCTGTTCATGTTGCCAACAATTTCTGGTCAAACACGCACACATCTTACTGTTGGTGAGTAACCAATTGATACTTCAGCAATATTCGTGGACAATAAAGAAGAACGATAGGAGTGCGGCTCGGTTGTCGCTCAGGCACAAAAATTTGTCTCCTTAATTTATATTCAAACACCTAGCAGCTGGCAAGAAAAACCGATACGTAACATTTGATTTTACTTAGTTAACAATCCGATTACGTCTTTGGTTCGTATCTCCGTCGCAGAACTTCAAATCACGCGCTTCATCTTTAAATGCATACACACTTCGTTACTTCTGAATTAAGGTATATCAGACATCTTTCATGGTTAGTTAACAGGGATGAAAGGGTCTTGATAGGAGTCCCAGTTTATTACAAAAACTGTCGTCTATTATTTTCAAATTTAGATTTGGTTACTGATATAGGCGAATATTTCGGTACTTCATGACTCTTCATGGACAGTTAGCAATATGATATGATTAGATTAGTTTAGATTAATACTTGTTCCATAGATCATGAATACGACATTTCGTAATGATGTTGACTGAGTCATTTTAATGAAAGATTTCTTTACATACCAGTATTCAATTTCTTTACAACAATTTTTTACCCTCTCTCTCTCTCTCTCTCTCTCGCTCTCTTCTCCCTCTCTATCTCTCTCTCTCACACACACACAGACACACACCCGTATTGTCTTTTTATTTTTATTTGTTTGTTGTGCTCGACTATCGGCGAGGCACGAAAACGTCCGTGAATGAGTTTCTTAGTTTTGAGTACAGTTACGAAAGAAATATAAAAACAACTATGAGAGTTACTGATTTATGCTGCTTGGTAGCAGTCAGTTCTGAGTAATATTAGTAACTACGCTCCAGTCCCTAAACATACACTCCTGGAAATGGAAAAAAGAACACATTGACACCGGTGTGTCAGACCCACCATACTTGCTCCGGACACTGCGAGAGGGCTGTACACGCAATGATCACACGCACGGCACAGCGGACACACCAGGAACCGCGGTGTTGGCCGTCGAATGGCGCTAGCTGCGCAGCATTTGTGCACCGCCGCCGTCAGTGTCAGCCAGTTTGCCGTGGCATACGGAGCTCCATCGCAGTCTTTAACACTGGTAGCATGCCGCGACAGTGTGGACGTGAACCGTATGTGCAGTTGACGGACTTTGAGCGAGGGCGTATAGTGGGCATGTGGGAGGCCGGGTGGACGTACCGCCGAATTGCTCAACACGTGGGGCGTGAGGTCTCCACAGTACATCGATGTTGTCGCCAGTGGTCGGCGGAAGGTACACGTGCCCGTCGACCTGGGACCGGACCGCAGCGACGCACGGATGCACGCCAAGACCGTAGGATCCTACGCAGTGCCGTAGGGGACCGCACCGCCACTTCCCAGCAAATTAGGGACACTGTTGCTCCTGAGGTATCGGCGAGGACCATTCGCAACCGTCTCCATGAAGCTGGGCTACGGTCCCGCACTCCGCTAGGCTGTCTTCCGCTCACGCCCCAACATCGTGCAGCCCGCCTCCAGTGGTGTCGCGACAGGCGTGAATGGAGGGACGAATGGAGACGTGTCGTCTTCAGCGATGAGAGTCGCTTCTGCCTTGGTGCCAATGATGGTCGTATGCGTGTTTGGCGCCGTGCAGGTGAGCGCCACAATCAGGACTGCATACGACCGAGGCACACAGGGCCAACACCCGGCATCATGGTGTGGGGAGCGATCTCCTACACTGGCCGTACACCACTGGTGATCGTCGAGGGGACACTGAATAGTGCACGGTACATCCAAACCGGCATCGAACCCATCGTTCTACCATTCCTAGACCGGCAAGGGAACTTGCTGTTCCAACAGGACAATGCACGTCCGCATGTATCCCGTGCCACCCAACGTGCTCTAGAAGGTGTAAGTCAACTAACCTGGCCAGCAAGATCTCCGGATCTGTCCCCCATTGAGCATGTTTGGGACTGGATGAAGCGTCGTCTCACGCGGTTTGCACGTCCAGCACGAACGCTGGTCCAACTGAGGCGCCAGGTGGAAATGGCATGGCAAGCCGTTCCACAGGACTACATCCAGCATCTCTACGATCGTCTCCATGGGAGAATAGCAGCCTGCATTGCTGCGAAAGGTGGAGATACACTGTACTAGTGCCGACATTGTGCATGCTCTGTTGCCTGTGTCTATGTGCCTGTGGGTCTGTCAGTGTGATCATGTGATGTATCTGACCCCAGGAATGTGTCAATAAAGTTTACCCCTCCTGGGACAATGAATTCACGGTGTTCCTATTTCAATTTCCAGGAGTGTAGTTACAGAAATGCGAATCAGACGCATTACGTATTCCAGGCCGTAGCAGCCGCGTCTTTGAGGCGCCAGCTATTGTCACTTTCCAGCCCGCTGTAGGATCACATCGGTTCGTCTTCTTCCTGCTGGTAATGTAACTGAGATTTGGCAACAACGCAAGGTATGTTTGGCAACACTGTGATCGGCGAGTTACTTCCTGGTGTGCACAGAATTAAGCCTCAAAGTTCACTTGATTTCTCATGTCATTTCCATTGAATAACCTGAGTTGTTATCGCTTGAGGTGTAACAGAAAATCGTAAATATACGGTTTTCAGCCCAGCAAAGTCATTGAACGTGGCAATCTCTACTATTCTTGTCCTGCAAATAGCGGTTTACGAGTTCTAGCCACTGTTGGCCTCGTAAGAGAAAGCCGTAAACCATATCTATCCGCTAGCTCTTTGTTGACGTGCTGACCTGTAGAAACGCGACTGTTATGGTTCGCGGTTCCAGTCTCACAGAGTGTAACGTTTTTATCCCTTCTGTGTAAGAGCTGCAAGCAGACAGATGAAACATCGATACGCAAATCGTAAGAAAATACTTTCAGCTCATAGTGAAATGGTGAAAAACTTACATTGCTGCACAACAGGTAACGCCTCTTTCCGCTGCTGACAAGCAAATTTTGGGTTTCTAGGAATACGTAATTTTATTTATGAAATGCCACATTTGCATACCTGTTGAGTATGACACAGCATACCATTTAAACACAGACCCAAACGAAATCTAAGTGAGAAGTATTTTACTAATTCGTGCAGATAGAGGCACGCTTGTGTACAGATACCCAGTTTTGTTAAAACAGACTTTCGTCGTAAGGTTATCGTAGGTAATTTTATTTCGTTTCTTATAATACAGTGCACAGTTTTCGTAAGATTTCTTTTAGTGTTGTTAAATCAATACTAAACATGAGAGAGAAATTAATCATCAACGATATATGCGAATTCTCTGATGTTATCTATAACAGTCTGACAATGCACATTCAGTTTATTGATTACATGCATGTAGAATACTTGTTCTGAGTTAAAACTGTCAAACAAGCTTTGAAGAAGAATAAAATGCCACAACCAGACGACAGCTAATGCAGAAAATACTTTTCTGACTATTTTGGCACAATGGGCTCTCCCCACACATAATACAAAAGCTTCGAGACGCATCTGCTGCCTGGCCTTCTATTAAACCTGAAAAGAACAAAATGACGCAGAAGTTAGCCTTTTTTCCACATGCGACTGTTTTGGGTTGAGTAGTGAAGAGAATTATGTTCAAAGTTACATTAGATTGATAACATCAGCAGACAGCAGAGTTGCATTTAAATAAAAAAATTAGTAGCGAATGTAACAGAACACGCGACGTTTTAGCAACAGTGCGCGATGCTTACCGTTACGTTACTAGCTGTGACGTAACTACAGCACCTGTGGAAGTGAACAACAGTTCCTCCAGAACTTCGGCATTCCACAGTGCTGTGAGATAATGCATATGGCTGGATCTAGACTTCTGGGAGACAGACAGTTACAGCATTTCTTTTGCACTGCACGATGGTTTCAACAAACAGATAGCGCAATAGAGTAGCTCAAATGGAATGGAACACTTCCTATTCAAATTTCTGCATCCTACACTGTTGGTAGTTCTGTGTAGGTGGCAGTTACGTTATTTTAATTCGGTGATTACAAAATAGAGTCGAATGTAAGCACTGGGTAGCCAAGGCAGCTAGTTCATGGCGATTCGGTCAACCAAGTAAATGAATGTACTGAACATCCTGCAAACCACTACAGGGAGCCTGTGCGTCAGAATTCTCATCTTGTGCGCCGCAACGGTGTTATGATAGAGAAATGAGTCGCACCGAAGAGGGCCTGGTGGTCTGCTGGACTGATGATAGTTTCATTTAATGACGGTCTCGTTTCGGTTCCAAATTCTGCCGATTTTTTTTTTTTTTTTTATAGGGAGAGGCAGATTCTATTCTCTTCTGGATACACCAAGTGAAGAAGGTATAATGGAATTGTCTGAAAATCACATTAAACATGATATTCCTTCTCTACCAAGTAGACGTTAGGTGGCACCACAATAAAGTAAAGAGTGGCGACATGTAGAAACTCTATCACCAGTAACCTTTCTTATACTAGTTTTTTATTTCTAGTGACGAAGCAAACCCTGTGTATGGTCACAGGACACTTATTCCATCTTTTATTTGAGCTTCTGTATGTCGATAAAATTGGTTCTGAACTGGGAATGCAACTCAAGCCGCCCTTAATGCGGAATTTGATCCCTTCGTGACAATACAGCTCGACTACAACTTGTTGTTTGTTCAAAACTGCACATTCCTCAACATCTCCACATATTGCGCATGAATGGGTTGGAATCCTGGCCCAGGACCAAACTTTTCACTATGTATTATCAAGCTCTAGCATGAGAACACCAATCTGCTGGTGGATAATAATTTTTATTTTTAATGCATTTTCATTCGTTGTCAAACTAACGATATCTGACGTTTTTGACCCCCAGTGAGACACAGAACTATTTGCGAGATCACTGTAAGTTCAAAGATGTTATTCCGAGCTCCTGGTGGAGAAAAATTCGGTAAGTGTCGTCTCTTTGTGTGTAGTCAACAACGAAATGTTTGGGGTTCGATTCTCAGTCAGCACTGAACACTTCGTCATATTATTTCTAGTTCAAACATGCTCACATGTCGCTGCTGGTATAACAAACCCATACTTAACGTTCCTTTTCTCTAGAGTATAACAGCGATATGTGCCGGGTTGGAGTCCTGGGAAGGAAAAAATTAATGTTTGGCCTCGTCATTTCATTTAATACTTCTAGCTACTGCTGAGAAAATCCGATATGTCAAAGTTGATTGTGCTTCGATATCAATCCGATTAGGTTCTGGGTTCGAATCCCTGTACAACACAAAGCTTTACCTCATTGCATTTCAAGTAAGTTAATTGTGAAGAAGCAGTTTTTAACATCTCTCGTAGTTCGTTAACAGGGACAATAGATGCTGGCTAGGAATTCGCGACCGTTAAAAATGTTTACGTTATGTAATTGAAAGTTGATATTTGTTAGCTGATGCTGTCTAAAATCGAGGTATATCACTCTCTTTATGCCTAGTCAGGAATGACTGTTAATTTCCGTCAGTCACGAAATCTTAGTTTGCATGATCTGGGTTTGAATCCATATGCAGAATGAGTCTGTCGTCGCGTCATTTGAAGTTCATACATATTCTCTACTTGCTGCTCGTGAATAACGTAATTTTTTAATGACATTTTGTGTTACATAACAAGTATGGTATGTTACTTAGAAGAGGAAATCATGAATACGACGAACGTACTATGTGCATTACCTAATAATGAGAGTGCTAACAATTCAGGTATGTCAGTTATTGCAATAAATGCGAGCTTACAAGCCTTAAGGACAGTCTTATCTGTGATGAGGTGTTCCCTGATATTTTTAGTATCGTGGTATTACTTTACATCTTGAGTTATTGCGATACAGAGCAGTGTTTTCTAGTGGTGACTGTTGGAACCATTTTCAATAGTCAAACGACTATATCAAGGAGTGATTAGAGGACCTGCTAGACAGCTGCGTTATGTGGGTTGCATGCATATCAGGCGAAATGCAATCCAGGTAGTTCGGATACTTTCGAGCATAACTGTACTTAGTTAACAATCCGATTAGGTGCTGGGTTCGCATCCCTGTCACAAACTTTATATGATGGCATTTCAATTGCAAACATGAGCATACCTTGTTCCTTGTGAATGACACCATATTAAACGTCGTTGGGGGTAGTTACTTGGACGGTAACTGTTATGACAGGATTCCCAGTTCAGTACAAACATTTTCGTCATTTATTTTCAGGATCTGAATTGATAACTGATGCTGGTGCAAACATCTACACTACACGTCTTTTTATGCCTAGTGATCGGGTCTCAATGAGGCACAAACAAAGCTTAGCTTAGTTAGCAATTGCTATAGGTGCTGGGTTTAGATTAGATTAGATTAGATTAATACTAGTTCCATGGATCATGAATACGATATTTCGTAGTGATGTGGAACGAGTCAAAATTTCCAATACATGACGTATTTAAGTTAATTTAACAACATACTTAAGTTAATATAACAACTTTTTTATTTTTTTGTGTTTTTTATTTTATTTTTTATATTTTTTTTTTGTTTTTTTCATAATTTATATCTAAAAATTCCTCTATGGAGTAGAAGTAGTTGTCATTCAGAACTTCTTTTAATTTCTTCTTAAATACTTGTTGGTTATCTGCCAGACTTTTGATACTATTTGGTAAGTGACCAAAGACTTTAGTGGCAGTATAATTTACCCTTTTCTGTGCCAAAGTTAGATTTAATCTTGAATAGGGAAGACCATCCTTTCTCCTAGTATTGTAGTTATGCACACTGCTATTGCTTTTGAATTGGGTTTGGTTGTTAATAACAAATTTCGTAAGAGAGTATATATACTGAGAAGCTACTGTAAATATCCCTAGATCCTTAAATAAATGTCTGCATGATGATCTTGGGTGGACTCCAGCTATTATTCTGATTACACGCTTTTGTGCAATAAATACTTTATTCCTCAGTGATGAACTACCCCAAAATATGATACCATATGAAAGCAATGAGTGAAAATAGGCGTAGTAAGCTAATTTACTAAGATGTTTATCACCAAAATTTGCAATGATCCTTATTGCATAAGTAGCTGAACTCAAACGTTTCAGCAGATCTTCAATGTGTTTCTTCCAATTTAATCTCTCATCAATGGACATACCTAAAAATTTGGAATATTCTACCTTAGCTATATGCTTCTGATTAAGGTCTATATCTATTAATGGTGTCATACCATTTACTGTACGGAACTGTATGTACTGCGTCTTATCAAAATTCAGTTAGAGTCCGTTTACAAGGAACCACTTAGTAATTTTCTGAAAGACATTATTGACAATTTCATCTTGTATCATCAGCAAAGAGAACTAACTTTGCCTCTTCATGAGTATAGAATGGCAAGTCATTAATATATATTAAGACGAACAAAGGACCCAAGACTGACCCTTGTGGAACCACATTCTTGATAGTTTCCCAGTTTGAGGAATGTGCTGATCTTTGCATATTATGAGAACTGTTTATTTCAACTTTCTGCACTCGTCCAGTTAGGTATGAATTGACCCATTTGTGCACTGTCCCACTCATGCCACAATATTTGAGCTTGTCTAGCAGAATTTCATGATTAACACAATCAAAAGCCTTTGAGAGATCACAAAAAATCCCAATGGGTGGTGTTCGGTTATTCAAGTCATTCAAAATTTGATTGGTGAAAGCATATATGGCATTTTGTGTTGAAAAACCTTTCTGGAAACCAAACTGACATTTTGATAGTACTTCATTTCTACATATATGTGATGCTACTCGTGAATACATTACTTTCTCAAAAATTTTGGATAAAGCTGTTAGAAGGGAGATTGGACGGTAATTGTTGACATCAGATCTATCCCCCTTTTTATGCAAAGGTATCACAGTAGCATATTTCAGTCTATCAGGGAAAATGCCCTGTTCCAGAGAGCTATTACACAGGTGACTGAAAATCTTACATATCTGTTGAGAACAGGCTTTTAGTATTTTGCTGGAAATGCCATCAATTCCATGTGAGTTTTTACTTTTAAGCAAGTTTATTGTTTTCCTAATTTCAGAGGGAGAAGTGGGTGAGATTTCAATTGTATCAAATTGCATAGGTATGGCCTCTTCCATTAACAGCCTAGCATCTTCTAATAAACACCTGGATCCTACTATATCCACAACATTTAGAAAATGATTATTAAAAATATTTTCAACTTTTGACTTTTTATTTTTAAAGTTTTCATTCAATTTGATGGTAATACTCTTTCTGCGCTCTTGGTTAACCTGTTTCTCTTTTAATAATATCTCAAATTGTTTTAATTTTATTATCAGAGTTGCCGATTTCAGACATGATACACATACTTCTATATTTTTTAATAACTTTTCTTAATATAACACAGTAGTTTTTATAATGTTTGATAGTTTCTGGGTCACTACTCTTTCTTGCTGTCAGATACATTTCCCTTTTCTGGTTACAAGATATTTTTATACCCTTAGTAAGCCATGGTTTGTTACAAGGCTTCTTACGAGTATATTTAGCTATTTTCTTGGGGAAGCAGTTTTCAAATGCGTTTACAAAAATGTCATGAAATAAATTATAGTTTAAATTGGAATCAGGTTCACGGTACACCTCATCCCAGTCTAACTGCTGTAGGCTTTCCCTGAAATTTGCAGTTGTTAAATCGTTGACTGAACATACTACTTTGGAGGACTGTTTAGTATTGCTGAATGGAGCTATGTCATATATTGTAACTAGCTGTGCACCATGATCAGAAAGACCATTCTCAAAAGGCTGAGCATTTATCTGGTTAAACTTATCTTGGTCCATAAAGAAGTTAGCTATCAGTGAGCTGCTATCCTTTACCACCCGAGTAGGAAAATCAATAACGGGTGTCAAATTGAAAGAACCGAGTAATACTTCAAGGTCATTTTTCCTATTACCCTCTCTCAGAGAATCTACATTGAAGACCCCACAAATAATAATTTGCTTCCCCCTGTCTGACAGATAGCACAACAAGGAGTCCAAATTTTTCAGAAACAGATGAGAATTTCCTGATGGGGACCTATATACAGTTACAATTATCAATGTGCCTTAATTTAATTTAAGCTCACAGGCACATGCTTCTATATGTTTCTCTACACAAAACTTTTTTGTTTCTATACTTTTTGCACAATGATAACTTTTGACATATATGACAACTCCTCCTTTCTCCATATTTTCTCTCATTACATGTGCAGAGAGCTTATATCCACTTACAGTTACCTTATCCATATCAGTAACAATATGATGCTCAGACAGGCATAGTATATCTATTTCATCCTCAGCTTCTAAATCTTCTAAACAAACCAGAAGGTCATCTATTTTATTCTTTAAACTCCCAATATTTTGATGAAATATACTTACATTATTTTTAATTATACTTTTATGAGAACCTTTCCTTATTCTAACATTTGCAGTACTCTCCCGTCTGAGTTTCTCGTTGTGCTTAGGCATAGTTCCTATACCAGTGGCCACATGGTGTTCAGAGAGGCAGATTATGTCAACTGAGTTGGGTGACTTTAATTCATCAATGCAATTACCTAGGACTGAGATACAACTAGGTGGAGATAAAATTTCTGGTGATTGGTGAAAATTTATAATTGACAGCTGTGATTGGTGATCCAATGTGCTAGAATTGTGCTGTTTAATTTTTTTCCTAAACGGAAGATATGTTTCAATCCTGACCTCTCGTAGAACTTGACATTTTTCTGTCTTACCTATCCTAAAAAAGGTGCTGCTCCACCACCTGTAACCACTGGTATTTTACCATTCATTCATGGCAGTGCCTCCCCCCCTTAAATTTCCTGCTATTGCACCAGCCAGTGTCCCCTTCCCTTTCCTGTTGAGATGTAGGCCGTGCCTGGTATAGTCCCACCTACTGAGAGAGTCAACAGGAACCACACCAATAAGAGCCCCTGCACCCGACCCAAGCAGCCGTTCCAACTCCAAATTAACTCTCCGAACAGAAGAGTTCAAATGAGGCCGGTCATGGCGTCTCAGGACAGATACAAATTCAACATTGGTATGTCTCGACGCAATCTTTACCAGGTCACACTCTATACTGTACCCAGGATCTCAGTCGATGCTGTTCCCTGGCCCTCCCACAATAACCACGGTGTCTTCCCTGGTAAATCCTTTACAGAGTGAACCTAAATCCTCTGTCACCTGATACAGACTAGCACTTGGTTTGAAAAAATTTGTGACCTGGTATTCTGGTCCTAGTTCCTCCTGCAGAAGTTGGCCTACACCTCTGGCATGAGAACTGCCTAACAACAAAACTTTCTTCCTTTTCGATGACTTTCCTACATTCATTTTCAATTTCCTATTGAAAGTTTGTTTTGTCCTGTCTACACCTACCTCTGCTTGGGGCTCATCAGTTTCTAACTGAAGCAACAGGTCAAACTCATTTTTGACATTCACCACAAAACTGTCAGACTTAGTTCTAGGCCCGTTCCTTCTGTTACCTGTTGCCACTTCCCACCTCTCTTTGCCCTTCTCCCTCCTTAACCTGTCCAGATCTTCCCTAGCCTGATCTAGCTCAGCCTGAAGGGCAGCAATTTTCTCCTCCTGTTCCACTATCTTCCTATCTCTGCTGCAAATCTTACATAACCACTGATGAGCCTGATCCACTTCCCCGACACCCACGCCACTGCAGTCCCCCTAGTGAAAAAAACTACTGCATCCATCACACCAAACCCCGGAACTAACACTTCTACGGCAAGTCAGGCACTTCTCACTTATGGCAAAAATAATACTTTAGCTAGAATAAATCAATTAAATTACCGAAAATCAAAAAAAGACGATACAAGGATTAAGCCTATTCACAAATGTATATAAGCAAATTTCTGATTTAAAATTCCGCTGTTTTTCTGAGATCTGTATTAAAACAATGAAGGTATACGCTATTTATTATACACTCCTGGAAATGGAAAAAAGAACACATTGACACCGGTGTGTCAGACCCACCATACTTGCTCCGGACACTGCGAGAGGGCTGTACAAGCAATGATCACACGCACGGCACAGCGGACACACCAGGAACCGCGGTGTTGGCCGTCGAATGGCGCTAGCTGCGCAGCATTTGTGCACCGCCGCCGTCAGTGTCAGCCAGTTTGCCGTGGCATACGGAGCTCCATCGCAGTCTTTAACACTGGTAGCATGCCGCGACAGCGTGGGCGTGAACCGTATGTGCAGTTGACGGACTTTGAGCGAGGGCGTATAGTGGGCATGCGGGAGGCCGGGTGGACGTACCGCCGAATTGCTCAACACGTGGGGCGTGAGGTCTCCACAGTACATCGATGTTGTCGCCAGTGGTCGGCGGAAGGTACACGTGCCCGTCGACCTGGGACCGGACCGCAGCGACGCACGGATGCACGCCAAGACCGTAGGATCCTACGCAGTGCCGAAGGGGACCGCACCGCCACTTCCCAGCAAATTAGGGACACTGTTGCTCCTGAGGTATCGGCGAGGACCATTCGCAACCGTCTCCATGAAGCTGGGCTACGGTCCCGCACACCGTTAGGCTGTCTTCCGCTCACGCCCCAACATCGTGCAGCCCGCCTCCAGTGGTGTCGCGACAGGCGTGAATGGAGGGACGAATGGAGACGTGTCGTCTTCAGCGATGAGAGTCGCTTCTGCCTTGGTGCCAATGATGGTCGTATGCGTGTTTGGCGCCGTGCAGGTGAGCGCCACAATCTGGACTGCATACGACCGAGGCACACAGGGCCAACACCCGGCATCATGGTGTGGGGAGCGATCTCCTACACTGGCCGTACACCACTGGTGATCGTCGAGGGGACACTGAATAGTGCACGGTACATCCAAACCGTCATCGAACCCATCGTTCTACCATTCCTAGACCGGCAAGGGAACTTGCTGTTCCAACAGGACAATGCACGTCCGCATGTATCCCGTGCCACCCAACGTGCTCTAGAAGGTGTAAGTCAACTACCCTGGCCAGCAAGATTTCCGGATCTGTCCTCCATTGAGCATGTTTGGGACTGGATGAAGCGTCGTCTCACGCGGTCTGCACGTCCAGCACGAACGCTGGTCCAACTGACGCGCCAGGTGGAAATGGCATGGCAAGCCGTTCCACAGGACTACATCCAGCATCTCTACGATCGTCTCCATGGGAGAATAGCAGCCTGCATTGCTGCGAAAGGTGGATATACACTGTACTAGTGCCGACATTGTGCATGCTCTGTTGCCTGTGTCTATGTGCCTGTGGTTCTGTCAGTGTGATCATGTGATGTATCTGACCCCAGGAATGTGTCAATAAAGTTTCCCCTTCCTGGGACAATGAATTCACGGTGTTCTTATTTCAATTTCCAGGAGTGTATATTTCACTCGATGGAATGAAAAAAGGACAATTAAACGAGATACTTTAAGTTTGATTCCCCAAAAACGTTACGAGACTTAAGCCTATAAACAAATGTATATAAGCAAGTTTCTGATATAAAGTTACGCTGTTTTTCTGAAATCTGTTTTAAAACAATGAAGTTGTACGCTATTTACGGTAGTTTACTTATTTGTTACCGAAAAACTAGTTAAATTACCGTGAAACAAGAAACAAACACGTTTACAAAATTTAAGCCTAAGCGCGACTTCGCGAAGTTACGATCTTTTCGTGTTTTCCGAAAAAATACGCAAAGAAAAGTCAAACCTTCAACGGCAAGACTAAACGATACACTAATGCACGTATTTAATTTGTTATCGGCGTTAAACTAAATTATATTCCTGTCTAAATCACTTAACTTTCTGGAAATAGTTTCTGGCGTCACTTACTCTGTGGCCATCTTGGAACAGCCATCTTTGAATCCAGCACCAGAACGACGACATTGGTCATGTCATTTGAAGTTCAAATTTGTGTACACGTAGCTGTTGATATGTTACGAGAACAATGATATTACTGGTGATTCGCTGTTAATGTTGAGATTTCCTTAGAGTGCTTGTTGCCGTTAATCGCGTTTTTCTACTGGTTCGTCCAATATCCAGTTTCCAGAGCCACTCGCTGTTGAGCGACCTTCAGCACGTGGATGGAAAACCTTTCAGAGCGCGAAAAACTTTTTTCCAATTGTCGTGCAGCTTTGTAACTCCATATATTGTCTCAAGTATTTAATTTTGACTAAGGATTACTGTACGATATACGTAAAATAATCCATTTTCTCAGAACTTTTGGAATGTCACTTGTTGTAATTAAGGCTAGATTATGAGTGTTATGGGGTGTCTCATTGCTAAGAACGTGTTTTCTAATACATTTTGTATGATGATATTAGTTGACACATAGACTGACTGCCATAAAGACCTTTGGTCTCTTAGTAGTCTCTTGCGGTACCCATTGTGCGTAGTCAAACGACTGTATCCCACGGGGTTTTGGTGTTTAGAGGACCTGCAACGCAGCTACGTTATGTTGGTTGTATTCGGCATTAACCCACTTTTTTTGCTGTCAAGTGTACACTTCATTCCTAGGAAAGTGGGATACTGCTGAATGCAACCAACATAACATAGCTGTGCCACAGGTCCTCTAAACTCCGAAACCCTGTGGCGTACAGTCGTTTGACTATACCCAATGGTTACCATAAGAGACCACTAGAGAACACTGCTCATTATGACAGTCAGTCCAGATGCAAACTAATGCCACGATACAACAAATATTGAAAAACATGTTATCAGAGACCAGACAGTCTCCCACGCTTGAAATTAAACTTTCTTACAATGAGTGACACTTCAAAAGTCGTATCACACTCAGTAAATGACATGATGAGTTGTTCATGATCCGTATTTGAACCCACCATTAACCAAACACAGCTAACGTGGCTGATATAGACTCGACTAGGCATAAAGAGACGTATACTATCGAAATGTTCACCAGTACCAGTTTACAAGGCCCAAATTCCGAACCTGGAAATAAATGACGATGTGTTTAGCATGGTATCGGAAACCCCATGAAACTTATATTACCCCTGAGAAGTATTCACGAAAGGTATGTAATAAAGTGCAACTCACAAGTGTGAAACACTATAAAATAAAGTTGTGATGATGGACGGGACGTGGAACCCAGTACCTATATAAACTGTTAACTAAGCACAATCAGATGTCAGATATTAAATACGGTCACCAATAGCGTGATACTGAAGCTTTAAACGACGATACAAATGATTTTTCCTGGCAGTGATTCGAAAGCAGTACCTTTCGCATTTATCTTACTGCTACAAATAGGCATGAAATATTTATTCTTCCTTCACTTGTAACGAGATTCCCTCATGTTCGGCTAGAGGTAACTCAACGAATAGTTCTGTGGTGCCTCCCGCGCAAATTGTCGTTTTTGACTCCACACGAAAATGTGTCAACTACCAAATTCTCGTTCACTAGTAATTAGGATAGTGCCGTTCGTAGGGACCTGGAGAAGTTCGACTACTATCATCTTGAAGTTTTCAAATTCAGAGAAAAATCAAAATCGGAGCTCGAATCCCTATATAGTGACAATATTTTCAAAATTTCAAGGTCAGCTAAAATAAGAAATACAGGGCCTATGACTTTACGTAACGATTTGTTCACGAACTAAAATAACGTTACTAGTATAAGAAAGCATACAAAAGACAGATTATCTGCGAACAGCGACTTCCTCCTCTGACGAACATAAATAATCCAACTCTCTTGCAGTTAGTAGCGAATGGAGATGTTTGATGTTAATTTGGAACCACAGCAAAGTCATGCTTTCTTTACTTGGCGTTACTGGTGATGAAGAGCGTATGTTTGTGGCTGTTTAAAACTGGTACCCTCAGCGGGAATCGAACCCACACCTTAGCAATTCCAAGCTAGCCTCTGTCCAACCAATCATCGAAGTTCACATGTTATGTTTTTGTCATAATAGGGTACGGCGCACACGTTACGAGAATTGTTAACTTCCACTTGATCTGTTGTTGTGAGTAACCTATTCGTGGTCTAGTAGTCAACACTGCATTGCGAACGCGAAGCAGCGATATGATACCAATCATTATCTTTTCGTCACAAGCCAAATTCCGTCTATCTGCTAAGAGCATCAGTCCCACAGAAGATCAGAGTCAGTTTCGTTCATTTTCTAACCAGCCAAGATATGTTTGTAAAAGGACTCGTGGTTGTCTGTCATGGTCAGAACAATTGCAGTGCCATCAGTAAGTATCCGCTTGATACAGATCGGCGTCCGCCCAAGTGATCGCGATACTTTGGACATAGAACCTATGATCTCCAGCAGACATTCTGCGCTCTAATTACCAAGCATTACATTATGTAAAATTGCAAATGATATACTATCATATTTCAGCATGCTCAACGGCTATTTGTTATGGCATGTTGCTATAAACGTATTTAAATACAGTCGTGGAATTTGTTCAGTGTCGCAGTATAGCTCGTACCATGACAGCTTGAATATATCCCATATTTGACGCTATGAGCAGCATCGTTTATGCATTACAACACGGAAGTTAAAACGGAGTAAAGTCTAACATTTGTGACACTGTGTTCTGTTTGCATAAAAGAGTGAAAGCAGTGGAGGCAATTCAAAACACCTGTGCCCAGTATTGAGTGTGTGTTATCGAGGAAGTCAAATAGTATCGTTTCAAGTACGATAGCTTTCATATAAATTGATTGCCACATTCAGGAACACAAACAGGCAATGATGAACAATGTTTCTGCAATTTACTACTAAGGTCAATGACAGTGTATCCAATAATTGACAAACGTGATGACCTTTATGCGACGCTTGCCTTCAGTAGTCATTTTGAGGAAAGAAACGAGGATTACG
Source organism: Schistocerca americana (assembly GCF_021461395.2). Taxonomy (NCBI): domain Eukaryota; kingdom Metazoa; phylum Arthropoda; class Insecta; order Orthoptera; family Acrididae; genus Schistocerca; species Schistocerca americana. Next base: position 434,203,890 of record NC_060119.1, on the reverse strand, counting down.
ATACAACGTCTCGTCGAAAGATAGATTAGATGCGGAGTAGAATCTCAAACTGGGAAGAATGAGGAAGCAAGTCGTCTGTCCCCTTTCAAAGGATTCATCTTGTAATTTGCCAGAATAGTATTGAGGAAGTCACTGTAAATATAATTCAGTCTGGTCTGATGGCGATTTGAAATACTGTTTGGTAACTTTACAGCCAGAAAACAGTAATCCACAACAAACATTATCTCAAACGATGGTCTGTATATGTCCGCAAAGTGTTTGTTACTGACATATATTTGGTGACACAAAGAAGGTGTTTTGTGTTTCGGACTCCTTCACTGGGATGTGTCTTTCGCAATTGACGTTTGTTGTCAAGAAATGAGATACCTTGCAGTCGCAGAGTAATAAATGCGACCAGGAAGACAACATAAAGGAGTTTTGTTGACAAACACGACTACCGCACGTCTTCTAATCCCTCACCCGCTTGTGTTTACCTTTCTCGTCCCTTATTGATCAAGCAGCAAGAAAGTCGGTGTTTGTTTGCTTTTGTTTGTCTTTGCTTGTTTTCTTTGGACGATTTCGCTTTAACTGTGGCTTCACTCAGCATCAGCAATTCGTTACATGCTTGGGATCGAAAAACTATCTGCGCATCATCAGACGGTTTTCGATAACGAAATGGACTATATTGTTGACAATTTCGCCCATATTTTAGTCTGTTTTGTTCAATAACCTTGGGAAACGCTATAAATTCACTACACTGATACAACTTGTGTCTCGTCATACAACGAATAGCTATCTTAATTAAATGTGATCATGCTCAAGTAGCTTTACTGGATTGCAATGCAAACACGACAAAGTGACTGTGAGAAGAGTTTTTGAATGAAACACAGTTAACAGAATATTCAGTCATACGATTTCATAAACAGATTTGCGTATTTTCAGTTGCAGTTCTGCAGTGTTTTATTTTAGTTACCTCCAGCTTTACTGATTACTGAATATACCGAGACATCTTATGATGACAAAATTTCCAAAAATGTCTCTTAGTTCGATGTAGCTTTTTGTAGCTCTGTCATAGAGAAGGTACAAATATTACTGTCGCACCAGTCGCCACTTTGGAACTGCGAGCTACTGCCTCTTGCCTTTTACAGTGCGTCGACATTTTCATAGAGCAGGCGACCAACTGTAGCGTTTATCGCCTCCTCATTGCCCTTGTGATGGTTGACACAGATAATTCGCAATGTAGATAACGAGATCAGTTGTGTTTGCTGTGTGAAAGCAAACTCCCCTTTCTGTAAACCTATATTTGATAAGTCGACGACACACCAAAATTGAATTAATTCAGAATCTTGCAAGATAATTCTGCGTCATCCCAGGAAGTATGAAAACCATCACATTGACACCAGACATGTTACAGTATCTTCTCATGACCCTGTCACAGACTTAACAGGACTATTATGTTTGTGCAGGCAGTGTCCCTCTTGAGTAGTCTAACGATTTAGGAGTGCATCTTGTGCCTCAAAGATGCAGCGTTTTAATTACTTTTCCTACGACGTCATGAGGAGTATCCTACTATTTGTGGTGAGGGAGAAGAATGGAAAGTTGCACGGGCCACCGCAATACATACGAAAGGAAATAAACATTATGCACTGAGTTATAGATCCATTTCGTTGGCATCGACATGTAGCACGACGTGTGCACAAATACTTTATTCCAACGTTATTAAATACTCCGAATTATATCACCTAGTGACATCAAAACAGCATGGATCTGGAAAGCATCACTCTTGTGAGACACAGCTGGCATTTTATTCGTATGACGTACAGTGTACAGGAGATCTCAAGCTGGTTCCGTACTTAGAGTTCCAAAAAGGCTTTTGATGTAATTCCTTATAATCAGCTTCCGGCCACATTGCTTTCCTATGTACTATCATCTCAGTTGTGCGACTGGATTCGTGATTTCCTGCCTGAAAGGTCACAGTTTGAAGTAAATGATGGGATGATGTCACTTAGTAAAACTAAAGTGATGAGGGTGATTCCACATGTAAAATGATGTGGACTTTCTCTGTTTCTAATATATATAAACTATTTAGCAGACAATCAAAACATTTCTCTTACATTTGTTGCAGGTAATGCTGCCGTCAAGTAAACTCATCAGCAGAGCAAAAGCGAAATGGAAAATGATGTTGAAAATATATCTTTACGGTCAAAACATGACAATTGACCCCAAACAATAAAGTGTGTGAGGTTCTCGATATGATTACTAAGAAGGTTTCGTCAACCATCGAGGAATCGATAAGTGAGACAAATTTAAGGGTTATAGATCTGATGAAAGTCCTAGTGGTTACAAATATAAACAATATTACTGGATAACATGACGTATTGTGGCGAAGGTAAAACAAATGTTGGGTTACTGACACAACCCTTCGAAGACCCAAGAAGTCTACAAAGGAGGCTGCCAGCACTACGGTTGTTCAACCTCTTCCGAAATATTTCTGAGAACTGTGTGATTATTACTCGACGGCATTGAAGAAGGACATTAAGGCAGCTGATCTTGTAGTATAGCGAATTAGGGGAGAGAGTGTCGCGGATGTTTTTTCTTTTTTTTTTTTCCTTGAGGTTTGGGGGGGGGGGGGGGGGGCGGGCGGGGAGACGCGTTGAGGACCCAGTATTAAAACAGACGCATTTTCACCCGTAGTACATTTCTTTCTTTCTCCTGCAAATGCAGTTTTTGTTGCCACTAGCGTATAAAGAATGATATTACAACTGCAATAACAAAAGAGAAATTGGAACTCACACATAAAGATATTGGTGTTCGTTTTTCTCGACCTTCGTACGTGAGTGGAACAGTCGAGAAATTCAAGCGATTCTGTGAACCCTTTACGAAAAACTTAGCTGTGAATTACAGAGTAACTTTGTAGCATTGTAAATGAAGTGCCTCAGCAGAACGTAATTTCCGTCGCACAGCACTTATTGTTTCAGAGAAACTGAGAACGCTTTATAAGTGTTCAAAATGTGATTGAACATACAATTATTTGGCAAGGTTCCCACCAAAACTATATACTTTTACAATTCGGTTAGTTATCTTGGTAGAAAAAAATTTTCTTAATTTGGTCGCTTACTCCGTGAAAATGTCGACACATGGTAAAGAGTAAGAAGTAGGAGCTCTCAGTTCCAAACCGGCGTGAGAGTAACATTTTGTCTCCTCTGTGACAGAGCTACAAACAGCTATATCCATGTCAAAACGACATATCTAGAAATTTTATCATAATAAGATGTCTCGCTACATAACCAGTAAATCTAGAGATAATAAACATAAAATAATACAGAACTGATGCTGAAAATACACAAATATGTTAATGATATTGCGTCACTGAATGCTCTGTTAACTGTGTTTCATTCAGCAACTACTTTCACAGCCACATTGTCATACTAATGTCGTAGCCCAGTAAAGCTACTTGAGTGTGACAAAAGACTTCACATATAATTAAGATATCCTTTAGTTGTATGATGTTATGATGAGTCACAAGCTGCATTAGGTAATGCATATTAATAGCGATTCCCGTTAGTTTATTGAACAAAATAAACGTAAATGTCACGGAAATTGTCAACAATATATCCACCTCGTTATCGAAAACCGTGTGATGATGTGCAGCTAGTTTTTCGATTCCACTCATGTAGCTACTTGCTGATTCTGAGTTAAGCCACTTTTAAAGCGCAATCGTCAAAACAAAACAAACAAAAGAAAAGAAAACCCTACTTTCTTTGGTGCTGCCTTCCAGGTCGCATTAGTTACTCTTCGACTGCAAAGTATCTCATTTGTTGGCAACAAATGTCAATTTCGAAGTGCACATATCTGTTAAGCAGTTCGTAACACGAAACACCTTCTTTATACCACCAGATGAAAATCAATAATGAGACATTTTGTGAATATATACAGGCCATCGTTTGAGATAACGTTTTTTATAGCTAATCCGCAACTTTCTGCTTTTGAGGTTATCAAGCTGCACTATTTAGGTTGTCGGTGGCCTTAAATTTATGATGGCAAATTCCAAGATCAATTCTTTGAAAGGGAACAGCCGAATGCCTTCCTCATTCTTCCATGTTTGAGATTCTGCTTTGCGTCTAACCCAGTTTTCGACTAGACGTTGTATCGTAATTCTCGTTTCTTTCGATTTAACCTCAATTGAGAACCGAAGGCAAGTGTCACACAAAGGTTAATCGGTCATCACATTTGCCAATTATTAGATACACTGTCATTGCCCCTAGTAGTAAATTGCAGAAATTTCCTTCATCTATGCCTGTTTGTCTTCCTAAAGGTGTTGGTTAATTTATCTGAAACCGATCATACTGATATGGTAAAGCTTGACTTTCTCGATACAACTCACTCCATACATGACACAGGTGTTTCGAATTGCTTGCACTGCTTTCACCCTTTTACTAAACACAAACAGAACGCAACGTGACAAACGTTAGACTTTACTCCGTTTCATACTCTTTTTTCTAACGCATACAAGACTTTCCTCATAGCGTCAAAAACGAGATATATTCAAGTTGTCATTGCACGAGCTACACTACACTACAACCTAGAGCAAAATGAGACTATAGTTAATTACGCTTATAACAACATGCCATAAGAAGTCGCCATGGAGCAAGCTGAAGTATACTATCATTTGCAATGTTACATAATGTTATACTTGCTGATTCGAGTGCAGGAAAGTCCGCTGGAGATCACAGGCTCTATGCTCAATGCGCCGCGCTCACTAGGCCTGACCCCAGTCTGTATCGCCGGCCGGGGTGGCCGAGCGGTTCTAGGCGCTACAGTCTGGAACCGCGCGACCGCTACGGTCGCAGGTTCGAATCCTGCCTCGGGCATGGATGTGTGTGAAGTCCTTAAGTTAGTTAGGTTTAAGTACTTCTGAGTTCTAGGGGACTGATGTCCTCAGAAGTTTAGTCCCATAGTGCTCAGAGCCATTTGAACCATTTGAACCGGTCTGTATTGAACGACCGCTGGCTGATGGCGCTGAAACTGGTCATACCACGACGGACACCCACGAGCCCCTTTCACAAACATGTTTCCCCAAGATTTTTCTTTTACCAACTGGTTAGAATATGAACGGAACTCTCTCTGACTTTCTGTTAGACAGATGCTCTAAGTAGACAGACGGAATGTGGTTTAAAAAAGAGAGAAAAAGGACGGGTTTGATATCTCTGCTTAGCGTTCACACTGTATGATGAGACCGGAGTTTCTCTTGCCTTATACAATTTTCAAACAAGCTACGAGAATTCAGCCAGGTGATATTTACAACGACTGCAGATATTTCGGCGGAAGTACAACACGCCATTTCCAAGGCCCTGAAAATGGCGGTGTGTACTCCCGCCGAAATATCGGCGGTCGCTGTAAATATTACTTGGCTGAATTCCCGTAAGTTGTTTGAAACCCTGTATGATGTTCACTACTAGACCATGAATAGTTTATCACAACTATAGCTCAAGTGGTACATAACAGTTCTCTTACCGTGTGCTGCGTACCCCCTTACGACAAAAACATAATGCTAACATATGAGAAATTCGGTGGCTGATTGGACAGAGGCTAGCTTGCAATTGCTAAGTGCTAAGGTGTGGGTTCGATTCCCGCTGAGGACACCAGTTTGTAACAGCCACAAACATGCGCTCTTCACCTCCAACAACTCAAAGTAAAGTTCGCAGGACTTTGCTGTGTTGCCTAATTAAAGTTCAACATGTCCATTGGCTACTGACTGGAACAGAACTGGATTAGTTATGTTCGTCAGAGGCGGAAATCGCTGCCTGCAGAAACTCTGCCTGTAGTAAACTTCCTTAAACTAGTAATGTTATTTAAGTTCACGAACCAGTTGTCATGTATAGCCGTAGAACCTTTATTTCTTATTTTAAGTGACACTGAAAAATGGCTCTGAGCACTATGGGACTTAACTTCTAAGGTCATCAGTCCCCTAGAACTTAGAACTACTTAAACCTAACTAACCTAAGGACATGACACACATCCATGCCTGAGACAGGATTCGAACCTGCGACCGTAACGGTCGCGCGGTTCCAGACTGTAGCGCCTAGAACCGCACGGCAACCCCGGCCGCCTAAGTGACATTGTGATTTTGAAGATATTGACACTAATATGGGATTCGATTTCCTATTTCAATTTTTCTCTGTATTTGAAATCTTCAAGCTGATACTGTCCCATCATTTCGTTGGTTCCTCACGTAGCCGAACTCCTCTCCCTATGAATGGCGCTATCGTAACTACTAGTGAAAAATAGTTTGATAGTTGACATCTTTTCGTGTGGGGTCAAAAACGACAACATGCGCGGGAAGCAGCACAGAGCTATTCGTTGTGTTACCTCTGGCCGAACATGTGGAAATCTCGTTACTGGTGAAGGAAGAATAAATATTTCATGCCTATTTGTAGCAGTAAGACAAATGCGAAAGGTACTGCTTTCGAATCACTGCCAGGAAAAATCATTTGTATCGTCGTTTCAAGTTCCAGTATCACGCTATTGGTGAACGTATTTAATATCTGACATTTGATTGTGCTTAGTTAACAGTTTATATAGGTACTGAGTTCTACTTCCCGTCCATCATCACAGCTTGATTTCTTAGTGTTTCACACTTGTGCGTTGCGCTTTATTACATACCTTTCGTGGTTACTTCTCTGGGACAATATAAGCTTCATGGAGTTCCCGGTGCAATGAACAAAGTAAGAGCATATGGACTATCAGACCAATTGTGTGATTGGATTGAAGTGTTCCTAGATAACAGAACGCAGTATGTCATTCTCAATGGAGAGAAGTCTTCCGAAGTAAGAGTGATTTCAGGTGTGCCGCAGGGGAGTGTCGTAGGACCGTTGCTATTCACAATATACATAAATGACCTTGTGGATAACATCGGAAGTTCACTGAGGCTTTTTGCGGATGATGTTGTAGTATATCGAGAGGTTGTAACAATGGAAAATTGTACTGAAATGCAGGAGGATCTGCAACGAATTGACGCATGGTGAATGGAATGGCCATTGAATCTCAATGTAGACAAGTGTAATGTGCTGCGAATACATAGAAAGGAAGATACTGTATCATTTAGCTACAATATAGCAGGTCAGCGATTGGAAGCAGTTAGTTCCATAAATTATCTGGGGGTAGGCATTAGGAGTGATTTAAAATGAAATATAAAGTTGGTCGTCGGTAAAGCAGATGCCAGACTGAGATCCGTTGGAACAATCCTAAGGAAATGCAATCCGAAAACAAAGGAAGTACGTTACAGTACACTTGTTCGTCCACTGCTTGAATATTGCTCACCAGTGTGGTATCCGTACCAGATAGGGAAGATCCAACGGAGAGCAGCGCATTTCGTTACAGGATCATTCAGTAATCGCGAATGCGTTACGGAGATGATAGATAAACTCCAGTGGAAGACTCTGCAAGAGAGACGCTCAGCAGCTCGGTACGGGCTTTTGTTGAAGTTTCGAGAAGATACTTTCACCGGGCAGTCAAGCAGTATATTTCTCCCTCCTACGTAAATCTCGCGAAGAGATCATGAGTATAAAATCAGAGAGATTAGAGCCCACACAGAGGCATACCGACAATCTTTCTTTCCACGAACAATACGAGACTGGAACCGATAGAGGTACTCAAAGTACCCTCCGCCACACGCCGTCAGGTGGCTTGCGGAGTATAGATGTAGATGTAGATGTAGATGAACGCTACACGTTTCGTCATTTATTTCCAGTTTCGGACATTCGGCCTTGTAAACTGATACTGGTGAACACTTAAATATTTTACGTGGCCCGCTTTTTGTGATGACGCGTGTATGTTTAGAACAGGAGCTCCCTTAACGTAGTTCCCTGGAACATTTCACATGTTAGTTTTGTCTCTGTCTATGACAGTTTATTGTATTCTATTGCTTGCTGAAAAATTCTTTGAGGCAATCACATATTTGAGAATTTGAGAAGCCATTCGAAATCCTCTGATCTTCCGAGATACTCGATAATGTATGTCTTAAAACTATAATAAGATTTTGTACTGAATTATTTTGTATATTACTGATGGCCAGTAACTCATTACGAAGATCATAAGGCCTGGTTAACGCTTTTCCTCTTCTTGCCACCTTTCTTCTCTAGGTAGCAAAACTGCGTTGTGTTCACTTCCCGTTTCATCACATATAGCGTTAAATAATGTGGACTGCAGTGTTGCAGAATTTACACAGTTCATCTTTTTGGCCTCTTCATCTATAACATATTCTAAATCAATATTGTTTTTTTTTCTAGAGCTCGACTATGCAGAATGCAATGAATGCTGGTGGCTCTTGTAGCTATACCGAACAAACCCTAGTAGTGCAGCTCGTCCTGCAACATCTGTCGATTCATCCATTTCTAGTGCATACTCTGCTAAACTCAGATCGATAAACTAACGCCTTTTCTTTCGCTGCAGGAAGATATTAGATGCATCGTGAAACAGTATAATTAGATACTTTACCGCATCTACTTTTTTTTCAGTCTGATCGTTAGTAACGCATGATACTGTCTTTCTAAACATTGCTTAATAATGTTTCCTCACTTGAATGAGTCTTACCAGTAACCGCAATAATGTAACTTATGCGATATGATGCTTAAATTTTCAGTTTTGCAAAAGTGATTATTTCATGTTTAGAATATCTGTTGAGTTACGTTGCCTTCTAAAAAGGTGGATGTCTTTTCCTTTGTGATCAGCATCCAGTATTTCTCTGTGCCTAAGGAGCTTGGCTGGGATCGAAGAGAAGCTTGTTTTGTTTGACATATAAAACACACACTGCAACAGGATCATCTGGCTCGCCAGTATACCTGAATCCAAGTCTTCCATTTAGGTCTATTGATATGGGATATGTGTTCTCTAAGATAGTCTTATCCTCGTTTGTGTATCCTTTCCTTCTTCTATAGTAGATTTATCAGTTGAATTACCACGACTCCTTTCCCTCAAAGTTCCTCTCTTTAACCATGAACCCAGGGATTCTTCTTACCAGTATACAAATTATGTGAAAAGAGAAAACAATTTTATTAAAATACCTTTAATTAATATATTTTCAGAAGTGTGTAGCCCAATACGTTAGGAAGCGAAGGAAGAACATGGCTACTACGTGGCGTACGGCTGTGAGAGGATGGACTGTGTTCGTCTTTCACTGGTGATCATTCAGGCGTACACCCGCTTCACGAACAGAGTATAAATTACAAACCGAAATAATAAATTTGTGAAAGCCCATCACAGCGATGTTAAGGTTCAAACATACCAGTTACGTTACTTAGTTCTCAACTGACGTTTACAATACGACCTCGATACTATACTGCCAACTCTGAGAGATCGCTGATGTTTGCAGCTCTCGGAAACATATGGTAGTGGATACAGAGTGCAATGACTTGTACCGACATGTGCCACTTTCGAAACGGGAACGGAGCACACCTCCGATAGCTTTCTCAGCATGCAAGACCGACCATGCCCACTGACGTGGAACAACTTGAACAATTTATTTGCCTCCGTTCACCATTAGAAGCTCAGCAATTAACAATGATACAACATTATATATCAGCCGAAAACGCTTCTATCGGAGCGGAGAAAGGAGAGTATGCTCCTCGTTATTAAGAGACAACATTACTCAGCCCCGTTAAAAATTTTCTCAAAAGCATTGGTATGCGAAGACATTCGAGCTCTTTTTAATATACTATTCACCTGTAAACCCACATATGCTCTAACTGTGACTCGCTCTCACCCACTGGTCCATTGCTGCCACTCCCAATTGTCCATTCTGACTCATTCTTTCGGCCCACCTCATTGCCATTATTTCTTTGTTGTTCTCCAGCCGTCACTGTCTCCTGTCTCACAGACACAGTCGCCTTCGTCCTGTTCTACTGCTACTGTCTACTCTCACTCTGACCATCTCCTTCATGTTCTCTCTTACTGCTTCTATCTCACTTATTCCTTCCCATTGCTGCTATCTCTTCTAATTGTGACTATCTCTTTCTTCCTCGTTGTCATTGTCATAGACTGTCCCTCATTATCAGTGGCTCTCGCCCACTTCCACTTTTTCTTTCTTTTTATTGCTCTTCCACTGGACTGTCACCTTCATTATTTTCCCAGCACTAATCTCTCACTGCCTACCGCATTCCACTGTCACTGTGTCCGCCTCTTTCTCTCACACTGTCGATGCATCCTTCCCTCTCTATGACACAACTACTATCTACTATGTTTCAGTATTTATTATTTCTCCGTCTCTTTCCCACTGTCTCCTTCTCTCATTCTCTATCAACGTAAAACTGTCTGAATATGCTCGCATGCCTATATTTTTGTGAAAATTTTTAAAGATAATGAGAAACGTATAATGACGCAGGTAGCATTCCACTTTTGCGTCGGAATTTTTTAAGCAGGAGCATATTCACCTTTTTTGTGTTCCGATACGGGCATTTTTTCACTGGTTCCCTTCTCTGCCAGGGCAGGGCACGTCAATCATATTAAAATAACTTGATGGTCAGTAAAATTCCGATAGTTTATTAATGTGAAACAAATATGGTAAAAATTAACAAAATACCTATGGTTTCTTTCAATCGAAATAAAAGTCACTGGTTACTTATTTTCCACATTTTTTAAATTTTTAGTTTTAATATTTTGTTATTTTTATTGCATTCTTTTAGGTAGGTTGCTTGTAATTTGCGTTCTGAATATTCTCCTACGCACCTTTTATGTGTTCGGTTCCAGAAGCTCCAATCACTGCAGATACGGCCTGCTTTGGAGAAATTTGTAACTGTACTGACTTGTAATCTTTTGTACTGTGTTTATAATGACTGTTGATCTTGATGTTGCAAGCATTACCTACTGTTAGGCCATGAATGTCAGTGGGCCCTTGTAACCGTATTAAATGCCTCTACTCAGTTCCTTCCAAATTTTTAAAGTTTTATATTTATTGATTTAATTTTAATTATTGTTTTTCATTATAAACAATTCGGCTGCAATATTTAGCTATTTCGATTTGTGTCACTTCGTATGTTCAAACCCTAAGAACCTGGGAATGTTGTAGCTGCTGCCTTTCCATTACAGTTTGATGCCTGTAGTAACAATTAACTTACACATTTAAGTTAAATAATACAGATACCTTTAATAAGCATTTGTCATGTAACAATCACACCTGATGTCATAGGCATTACTGTCACAATTGCTGAAATTGTTTATCGTGTTCAGTGCCGAGCTGCCTATGTTGGTTACGTAATTAAGGTGTTACAGACAGTAGTAGGAGCTCACAAGATACTCCGTATTGATTTACAAAGGTATGATTTGCAGCATTACTGCGTAATTGCAAAGTATTCATTTTAATAACTTGTCTTATACCGTAAGTATCATGCCGCAGATTTGATGATGGAGTCCTCCAGAAACGTATCATGAGAAGAAAAATATTACTTTGGAAATCAACCGTTTAGTGCCAATGTTGTCGCAGATCTTAGAGGCTTTTGTCCAAGCTGATAAAATGTAAGGTAAGTTCCCTCACTTTTCTCCACGTTTCTACTGCCAGCATTGTGACGTCGGGCCTCCTAGGATTCGGCAAATGAAAAACTACAGATATCTAAACAAAATGTACGGTACGTACACGAAACTAAAAGCAGGGTTGTCTAAAACATGTTCCCCTAATTGTATGTGATGCGCACTTTATTGTCTATTATCTAGAATATTAGAAAATTTTCACTTCTTAACGGAAATCGGGACAATTAGAGAGGAATCGATTGTCATGTTAGAAGTACTGAAATATACAATTTAAAATGCTCGAAACAAAATTTTTGTTCCAAAGATTAAATTTCGCTCTCACTTCTCTCAGACAAATGCTGAGCCAAATAAATAATCACACTTTTCTTATCACTTCGGTACGCCTCAAATGTGAACAGCGAGATAAATCAATTTCAGTATAAGGATTAAACAAAATTTTTGGTGTAAAACAAAATGAGCTAGATTTTCTTCGGAAATAAATTGTTTCAGTAGAACCTCCCTTGCCTTTCTCGGTCCCTTATATGCAGTCAGACGCATTGAAACACAGTGTAGAACTTTCTGACAGTAGGACTAAAACATATTCCGTCAGAAGAAGAGCAGCTGATATCCGTCAATTCAAGACGCAGTTCTCTCGATAGACTGGTTCACCGGAACCAACTATAGCGAACAAAAACGTTATCAATAAATTAGACCAAGGTTATTTCAGAAAATTCTGAAGAACGAAAGCGCTATTCCTGTACCCAGAAGCTTTGTTTTAGTATCACTAGAGGTGTACATACAGGATGAGTCAAGAGAAAAGGTGCATGCCTTGAGGAGTGATAGTATTTGTGATTCTGAACAAAAAACTTCAAATGAACATGCGCCCTTTTCTTAACCGTACTCGACATACAGCTGTCCCAGAATCACGAGAGCCAGTCGTATCTCCTTCAGAGAACTCACAGCACATACAACCGAAGCAACGTTAGAATACAAGTGTTGTCTTTATTGTGTTGCCTTTACTGAGAATTTGAATGCGCACTTCTCTTGTGCGTGGCGGGACGACGAGTCCTGTGAATGTACACGTTATTTGGATAGGTCACGGTTGAGTCTTTTCTTGGACACCGAGATCACCCGTTCTTACACCATTAGATTACTGTTTGGAGGGCTGGCTTAAGAGATGAGTCTAGAAGCACGGGGTGGACACAAAGGTTAATCTTCTCGCTCCGCTTTTACATGTGCGCACTAAAGTAAAGGACTATACGTAAGGGCTCAGATCAGCAACGCAGTAGTTGTCTACAAATTCTGCAAACTGCATTGCAATAGACAGTGGACTTTTCGAATTTCTTTTGTAAGGAAACGTACACAATTAAACATAACAGTAAATCACAACTTTTCATTTACTATCACCTGCATTTTTCCTGTTCCTCGTCGTTTTTATTAGTTTCCTGTTAAGAACAGGAAATACGTTCATACGACTTTTTTTGTTCAGAATAACTAATACTCTGACACTTCAAAGTGTGTACGTCTCCTCCTGACTCACTCTGTACACAACATATCAGTGTACTTAAGAATGACTAACTTGTGTATTTGGTAAATAATTAACTAAAGCACCTGATGACTCGACGACATGTTATTTTGTTCGAGAGATTATTTGGTTACGGTTACAGAAATACTGTAATGTTAATTATGCCTATCGTTTTCTTTATTGTGTTTAATACGTCCAAATTCTTAAGATTATATATAAAAATCATTTCGTAGTGGACATGCAATATATTAAGTTCATAATGCTTTTCAACTGTTACTGTTATTATGTTTAGTGTGGTATTTATTGTGTTTGGTAGTTTAAAATATTAGGATTATGCAGTGTGGTCGAAAACGCTCTGCAAACCTTGTAAGTGTGTTGCAGAGTAGGTTCTGCTGAGAAATGATTGTTAAGAAAAAATTTCGATAGGTTGCACCGTTTCCGAGTTATTTTGCACTGAAGTTAGCCAATCAAGTCGTCGGGAGCTCAAATTCAAGCAAATGCACACGCTACTACACGGAAATGTACAGACATCTGGCGGTTCGTGATATACCACTTATTCAAATGCTCGTTACCAGTCACTATATGCTTTTCTCTGGAAAGATAAATTTAAGGAAACTAAAGGAAGAACGCGTTTGGCGACTCCCTCTCTGTCAGGATGCGCACAAGGATCTGGCTGGCTAAATTCAATGGTAAATAACTCGGAAACAACACAACGTATCGAATTTGTTTTTCTTAAGAAACATTTGTCAGCAGTGGAAGACCCTTGCAAGCTTTTCAGACTGTTTCCAAAAACACTGTGCATACAGAAAATTTCGTTGTGGATGATGAATAATAGATTTCCTTAATTACATTCACAATGTAAGCTGAATAAACGTAAGACAAGAACATGGCTGTTTGGAGAACATATTCAATGACTTATGCAAGTAAAATTTTGTCTACCGGTCTGACTATAAGCTCTAACACGTTTCGGCCTTACGTAAAACCAGTAGGGGTTCGGAATCATGCACTCAGTCACTCAGTGGCCATAATGGGACTGAGACGGAAAATAACAGAGAGAGGCCGAAATATTGAATTTAGTCATAAGAAATTGCTTCACCACGGAAGTTCAAATACGGTCTTTCTTTTCGATCATCATATGAACTTGAAAATGGCAAAAATCGAGGAAACTGATAGCGGAATAGAAAAACAACTACTGTCGCTTTGTAGTGTAAAGACATCAAGACCAGATGAGATACCTGTAAGATTCCAAAGACGTTATACGAAAGATCTTGCTCCCTTTCTAGTAGCAGTTGGTGCTGACTATAAATGTAACATATTACACACACATAAGAAATGAAATGCAATACTTGAGAACTTTTAACATTGCAGCGCGTCAACAATCGTGAATAATTTAATGATTATAAAGAATCCACCTCAATTGCAAATAGCAACCGGATGCTGACCTAGGTTTCGGCCCGGATAACCACGCCTTCTTCGGAACACATTAAAACTACAAACTGCCTAAAGAGGCATGGTCCAACATTAATACAAACGCGAGTCTTTTGCCCTTTTGGGCGTTCTGTATTAATGCTGGACCATTCCTCTTTAGGCAATTTGTAGTTTTAGAGTGTTCCGAAGAAGGCATGATTATCCGGGCCGAAACCTAGGTCAACTTCCGGTTTCTATTTGCAGTCGAGGCGGATTCTTTACAATTATTAAATGCAATATTTACCCGTACAACTACAATGTTGATGACAAATTGCTGGAAACAGGAACTACTGTAAAATAACTAGGGGTATCAATCCGGTGCGACCTGAAGTGGAACGATGACATACAATAAATAGCGGGAAAAGCAGACGCCAGACTGTGATTCATAGGGAGATTCTTAAAGAAATGTAATTCATCCTCTAAAGAAATGGCTAACAAGGCGCTTGTTCGACCGATTCTGAGTACTGCTCATCCGTATTGAACGCTTGCCAGGTAGGATTCATAGAAAAGATAGCGAAGATCCAACGAAGAGCAGCGCCATTCGTCAGGAGACCGTTTTAGTCAGCGCGAGAGAGTTACAGTTATAGTCAACAAACTCCAATGATAGGCACTACAAGAGAGTCGTTGTGCATCACGCAGAGATTTACTATCGATATTTCAAGAGGGTCCTTTTCGCGGAGAGTCGAACAACATATTACTTCCTCCCACGTCTCACGAAATGACGTCAACGAGAAATTAGAGTTAATAGAGAAGTCAGTGAAGCGAAGTGGAAAGAAGACAAGGATTTCTGGTCAGATGAGTATAGCGTAATATCAACAACAGCAGAAAATGGTTTAACGGTAGTTGGATTCGTTATGAATAGCGAGGTAGGACAGACGTTATGTAACTGTGAACAGTTTAGTGACAGCGTTGTTCTTAGCAGAATCGACAGCAAACCAACACCGACAATGATAGTTTAGGTATACCTGCCGACGTCGCAAGCTGACGATGAAGAGATAGAGAAGGTGTATGAGGATATTGAAAGGGTAATACAGTATGTAAAGGGGGATGAAAATCTAATAGTCATGGGGGACTGGAATGCAGTTGTAGGGGAAGGAGTAGAGGAAAAGGTTACAGGAGAATATGGACTTGGGACAAGAAATGAGAGAGGAGAAAGACTAATTGAGTTCTGTAACAAATTTCAACTAGTAAATGCGAATACTCTGTTCAAGAACCACAAGAGGAGGAGACATATTGGAAAAGGTCGAGTGATACGGGAAGATTTCAGTTAGATTACATCATGGGCAGATAGAGATTCCGAAATCAGATACTGGATTGTAAGGCGTACCCAGGAGCGGATATAGACTCAGGTCACAATATAGTAGTGATGAAGAGTAGGATGAAGTTTAAGACATTAATCAGGAAGAGTCAATACGCAAACAAGTGGGATACGGAAGTGCTAAGGAATGACGAGATATGGTTGAAGTTCTCTAAGGCTATAGATGCAATAATAAGGAATAGGTCAGTAGGCAGTACAGTTGAAGAGTAATGGACATCTCAAAAAGGGCGATAACAGAAGTTGGGAAGGAAAACATACGTACAAAGAAGATAACTGCGAAGAAACAATGGGTAGCAGAAGAAATACTTCAATTGATCGATGAAAGGAAGAAGTACAAAAATGTTCTGGGAACCTCAGGAATAAAGAAATACAAATCGCTGAGGAATGAAAGAAATAGGAAGTGCGGGGGAAAATGTGAAGACATCGAAAAAGAAATGATTGCCGGAAGGACGGTCTCAGCATACAGGGAAGTCAAAACAATCTTCGGTGGCATTAAAAGCAAGGGTGATAACATTAAGAGTGCAACGGGAATTCCACTGCCAGATGCAGAGGAGAGAGTGAATAGGTTGAAAGAGCCCCTATGAGCAGGAAGATCTGTCTGATGTGATAGAAGAAGAACAGGAGTCGATTTAGAAGAGATAGGGGAACCTGTATTAGAATCAGAATTTAAAAGAGCTTTGGAGGACTTAAGATAAAATAAGGCAGGAGGAATAGATAACATTCCATCAGAATTTCTAAACTCATTGGGGGAAGTGACAACAAAACTACTATTCACGTTGGTGTCTAGAATGTATGAGTCTGGCGACATACCATCTGACTTCCGGAAAGCGTCATCCATACAATTCCGAAGACGGCAAGAGCTGACAAGTGGGAGAATTATCTCATAATCAGCTTTACAGCTCACGCCTCCAAGTTGTTGACAA
Organism: Schistocerca americana; assembly: GCF_021461395.2. Taxonomy (NCBI): domain Eukaryota; kingdom Metazoa; phylum Arthropoda; class Insecta; order Orthoptera; family Acrididae; genus Schistocerca; species Schistocerca americana. The sequence continues at coordinate 434,187,179 of NC_060119.1, read as the reverse complement.
GAATAATATACAGATGAATGGAAAAGAAAATTGAAAATGTGCTAGATGACAAACAGTTTGGCTTAAGGAAAGGTAAGGGCACAAGAGAGGCAATTCTGACGTTGCAGTTAATAATGGAACCAAGACTAAAGAAAAATCAAGACACGTTCATAGGATTTGTCGACCTGAAAAAAGCGTTCGACAATGAAAATGGTGCAAGATGTTCGAAATTCTGAAAAAAGTGGGGGTAAGCTATATGGAGAGATGGGTCATATACAATATGTACAACAGCCAAGAGGGAATAATAAGAGTGGACGACCAAGAACCAAATGCCCATATTAAAAAGGATGTACGTCAAGGATGTAGCCTTTCGCCCCTACTGTTTAGTCTGTACATCGAAGAAGCAGTGATGAGGTAAAAGAAAGGTTCAAGAGTGTAATTAAAATTCAAGGTGAATGGATATCAATGATACGATTAGCTGATGACATTGCTATCTTGAGTGAAAGTAAAGAAGAATTACATGATCTGCTAAACGCAATGAATAGTCTAACGAGTACAGAGTATGGATTGAAAGTAAATCGAAGAAAGACGAAGGTAATGAGAAGCATTAGAATTGAAACAGCGAGAAACTTATCATCAGGATTGATGGTCACGAAGTAGATGAAGTTACGGAATTCTGTTACCTAGGCAGTAAAACAATCAATGACGGTCGGAGCAAGGAGGACATCAAATGCAGACTACCAATGGCAAAAAGAGCATTCCTGGCCAAGAGAACGCTACTAAGATCAAATATCGGCCTTAATTTGAGAATGAAATTCCTGACAATGTACGTCTGGAGCACAGCATTAAACATGGACTGTGGGAAACCGGAACAGAAGAGAATCGAAGCATTCGAGATGTAGTGCTACAGACGAATGTTGAAAATTAGGTGGACAGATAAGGTAAGGAATGAGGAGGTTCTGCGCCGAATCGGAGAGGAAAGGAGCATGTGGAAAACAATGGTAAGGAGAAGGGACAGGATGATAGGATATCTGTTGACATGAGGGAATGACTTCCATGGAACTAGAGGGAGCTGCAGAGGGCAAAGACTGTAGAGGAAGACAGAGAATGGAGTACATCCAGCAAATATTTGAGGACGTAGGTTGTAAGTACTACTCTTAGATTACAGACTATTGCTTTAGATTTAAATGTGTATGTGGAGATGACTGTAAAGCCTTAACGATGTAGTCGTCTTTTCAGTCGCTTCTAGATTCCATTACGAAGAATACGGTTTCATTGAAAATAATGTGAGTTGAATAGGTATTTCACTGGATAAAAGTATTATGTTTATCACTATCGTACTACCATCAAACAATACTTGGACTATGGATTACGCTATTTTGTTGTACAGAATCGTTTATGAAATGCTAACTTAACGTTTTGTAGTAAACCCTGTGTATGTACCATACTGTTTCTGTTGGACCATGTTATACTCGATCCGTTTTCATGAAACTTGCTCGCTTTTTAATTATGATAGGTTGGAAGACGCGTGAACTGCAGCATTCGATTATTTCCAAGAATGATTATTTAGCGCACGCGAGAGCCCCTAACGATATATATCGAATGTGCGACTTTATGGCGACCACACGACTGTGATGGCACGAGTTTACAGCATTCACTAGAGCAACGACAAAGGATGAACGTTTACTAAGTTACAGTTAACTTAATATGAAAGCTGTAACATTTCTTATTTTATTCGTCAGCCAAGTCTACTTCAAGCGCTACTCCTTGTGTTCAGTAAGATGCCGACAGCCATCATTTGTCCCCATAACCGGGTACTCTCATACTGCGTCAACCAGAAATATCGGGAGAGTATCACGATGGTCCATTTTTCCACGCCACCTTAAGTTGTGGAAATGTGTGTATTGGAAGAGGTAGAGTTCGTCCCTATCTCCAGACGCACCTCTCTTTTTATGGAAAATTTGACAGGTTTCCACAAGCGATCAGTGTTCTGTTTATGAACAGATTGGTCGTCCCAAGATACAAACTCAACATAATAATTCACCAATTCATGTTGAAACCATTCTTTCTTTAAGGTGTTGTACGACTCAAAGCCATCTGTTATCGCTTTTGTGCCTGATGATATAAAGTGCTATATCAGAGTGGCTAAAGTTTTCTTCCCACTTGAATAAATCCAAACTACGAAGCACTTGCGAGATCCCCTTTCAGTGCTACCGAATAGCCCAATACATTCAATTTTTTTTCAACAGTAGTCCTTCCTGGTATTTCCTATTAGCTATATACTATTCGTCTAATTCGACAACCTTCTTCTACGCAACGATTGGAACACTCTCATTAGTGACTATGAGGTGACAGACATCTTGAAAGAAACATTTGTAGTCGCACAAGGTGTTTGTGGACTATTACGTTTTACAAACTGCCGTTTGTAGCGTACAGTCTCTTACCCAACAACAAATTAAAATATTTTTTTCATCGATAACTTGGAACCCTCAAACCATGTGGTGGTTCTTACAGACGTTCTCTTGTCACACTAGGTACAGTACAATTGCAAAGGAAAATCAGCATCTGCATCTGTCTTGCGAAGTTCCACGGAGATGAGTCCATGACATTCCACTCAATTGCTGCTATCCTCATTAGGAAGCAATCCGAATTCCCAACAAAACTTAAGACTTTCCACACTACTTAACCGAGGAATTATAATTCTCCATGTGAGACATTGGCACTCGCATCGACTCATTGTTATTCACAAGCAAAAACGATAAACTATGTTCCGTTGGTAACGCACTAAACGTTTATCACAATTCGCGTCACTACAGTCGTGTGGTCGACATCGAGTAGAACATTCGATGTATACCGTTAGGGACCAGCGCAATCGATAGGCAATTATTCTTGAAAATTACTCAGCTTCAGTTTGCTAGATGGTAGATGAAGACAATAACTCAATTTCATTAATGGCCAGCTGCATAGCTCTGTACTATTCAAACATAAAAATGAGTCTGGTTTTCGCTATCAGAATTGTAGTTAAATACAATTTGTAAGTGGAAGCTGCAGGAGACAATACATTCATACTTAAATGGAGATTACTGAGGTTAATATTTTTGTGATAAATGAATAAGGGAGTTGGAGTAAAGTAATATATTTGGTTAATAAAATTAATACTTAACCCTAAAATTTCAGTCATTATTAGCTGAATGTTCTTTGTTAGCGTTTTCATTCTGGTCTTGTTGAGACGCTACAGAAACAAGTACTAAAGGTTAGAAAACCTGCCTGCATCAGATAGTAAAATGCCCACTCTAAGAGGGGGCATTTGCATAAGACAATACTAAATATAAGAAAAGAGTCAAACTAAACATCACAGCTTTGCCAGATTTCTAGATATCGTCCAGCCATGGAAATAATGCAAGTGAACATTGTTCTCTAACTACAATATCAAACTAGGATTACGAATAATTGCTTCCAATTGTTAAAATTACAGTAAACAATGTTACTTTACTACATGACTATGGTGCTGAAGTCCGAGATTTTCTCAGGGACCGCTTTCCAGGTCAATGGATTGGCCGTGATGCGCCACATGTACGGCCCCCACGTTCCCCACGCCTGACACCACTCAATATCGTGTTTGTACCTCCTGTGCCGACTTCTCTACCTGAACTTAGAGTACGAATTTACGCAATCACTGAGCAAGTTGTACCTGCGATGCTACAGCAAGTTTGGGAAGAAATTGACTTCCGATGGGATGTGTGCAGGATAACCAACGGAAGCCACATAAAACTTCTTTAGTGTAAGGTAAAAAAACTTGATGTGTTTCCCTGTAAAAGAACACTAGACTCAGCTCTGTATCTTCTTTCAATAAATTTGTGTGAATTTTTAAAGTTGTGAAGTCCGCTTCGAAACGCCCTGTATTGCACATCCCATGTTTCGGAAGGCAATGCCATCGTAATTATCGAAATACAATTTTTCTTACCTTGAGAATGATTCCGAGGTTGCCTTTCGAAATACCTGCTGTACTTGATTTTTTCCAACTGCATCCCAGTAACCGATTAGCCTACATACCGAGGATAACTTAAAATTCACACTACATAGCTTCATGACTTATCCAAACACTCCATCACTGTAGGTAACATTTCGGTTTAGCGGAAACATAACAGTGACTACGTCTCATCCGCTCCACAAACAACAAAAGCGAAGCTTATTTCTTCAGCTCGTGAACAACAAGGACTGAATGTAATAAATATCCAATATTGTAAGGTAACAAGCTGACGTGCGTGTTTAAAATTTTTGCCTATGCCAATAACTCAGTACTGCCCAGTTTTCTAACAACCTCTTAGAACCATTTGTCTTTGTGCGAATAAATGATAGGCTTATCTAAGAAATAAATGATACTATTCGGTTACCGAGACAACTCGTATGAAGTCGTATTTTTCTCTTCTGCGTGAAGAGATGTAGGAGGGAACTGATACTATGATTAGCTGCGTTAATGATGTCATCTTCTGGTTTTGCTTGTTAAAAAATTTGAGTTTTCTCTGTTCGACTCGAGATTTCTCCTGTTGCAACACTTGCCTTCACAGTTAAATGTGAATTCGCAAAAGAAATGGACAATATGTGTGTAGATATTGCGGAGGTTAGCAGTTCATTTTCTATCGCTCACAGGATGCCCGTGGCATGTCTAAATAATTTATTTTCAAATGACAAGTAATGATCATTTTGACAGCAGGGAGGATTGGTGGAGGTCTAAGAGAAATTTATAATCGGATGAAATTTTCACTGAAGAATTTTTAAGTCAGACGTTTTTCACGGAGAAAATTTTTTGTATACACTGAAACAAATATAAAGGTGATTTTATGGCCAATAAAGCTCACAACGCGTACACACCTCCGTATACTCTTAATACCGTAATTTTCCACGTTCCTTGTCCGTCCTTTACATCCAGCCTGGCAAGAAGTATACGGAAACTATTTTATTTCACTGGCCACTTGTAACGTAGTGCCCATGCTGAGTGGATTTCTTAGTGTGTGATTTATTAGTAAGGCATAGGTAAAGTTAATGTGTACGGAAACAAAATGAAACAGTTACTTGTTGGAAATGTGGTCTGCAAGCCAGTCCAGACCTTCATACAGTCCGCTTCCGGTAACGGCGCAAGTCCCCTGGATGTACCACTTCCTGTGCTGGACACTATCCAACCGCAGCATGTCCTTGACGGCCACGACCGAGAGGGCGTGTGGAAGGTCCTGCTTGTTGGCGTACACCAGCACCAAGGCGTCCGACAGCTCCTCCTCGTCTAGCAGGCTGTGCAGAATGGACGAGGCGAGGGGCATCCGCTCCTTGTCGGTCGAGTCAACGACGAAAATAATGGCGAACGTGTTCGCGTAGTACTGCTGCCACAGCCTTCTCACCTTGTCCTGCCCGCCGACATCCCACACAATAAAACAGATGTTTTTATACTCAACTGTTTCCACATTGAATCCGAGAGTTGGCATGGGAGTAACATCTTCTCCCATTTTCATCCGGTACAAAATAGTAGTTTTGCCTGCAGAGCCCAGTCCGACGATTAATATTCGAAGTTGCTTCCTGCCAAATAACTTCCGTACGAACGTAGAAAAAGTTAGCCCCATCGTTGAGAAACCACTGTATGATGACACATAGAAAGTAAACAATACAAATAACAACTAACCCTGCTCACACCATTTTCGTAATTTTATCAAAACAAAGTGTGTATGAACTACGTCAGAGATATTATCTTGGACTGCTCTAAAGATAAAACCAGAGAGTACCACATAGCCACTTTCCACTTCCATGTATATAGCACCCTGTTGGCAGTCTCGATAACGAAGAATTTGTACAATATTTATTGTTTGTGGAAGCTAAATAAAATGAATGAAGTATGTTAAGGAAGAATTATAATTAGTTCAGTTCATTTTAAGATCAGTTCTTGGTTGTTGCAAATTTATTTACGTTACAAACATCTCAGTCACTCCAGTTCACAAATCAAATATGCAATAAGCGTAAGAATCATAACCCTGCCGTTCGTAAAAGATTTGCACTACGAAAACAAATACTCGTGTTAGTATAGCGTCCATGGCTCACAATACATAAAACGTTATAGATTGACAAATCAGTGTTACTTACGTAAAGATGCTCACAGGGCTGGTTCTACAATCTTGAGATAAATCCAGGGTTGTCTACTCGAAGAGTAGGGTAACCACGGATTAACTTGGAGTGCACGTTGTACGATACCATTTTATCCCCCGGTTAGTTATTCAAGGAATAGAGATCCAGTCAAGTTGGCAACAACTAAAAAGCACGTTTAGTATTTTCGCGTGCGTCATTTCGTATTTACTTAGCCATCGCCCGCAGAAATAGCGTGTCTAAACGAGCGATAAGCGTTCCATATCGCAAAACTGTTAGCTTTAGAGTACTTTGAGGCTGGCAGATACCACAGTTTAACATAAGAATCGCGACACTCCGTTTTGTTTCTGTTACCCACAGCGACAGCAGCGCCCCAAGCGGCAAGCAAGCTGCACTTCTGAATACGATGTTGGATGAGTGCCAATATTATCAGTGTACGTAATGTTACAAAAATTCCAGAACACCTTATCTTTTGCAGATAGACGTCTTACATCTACCCAACAAAGCGGAGTTTTGTTCATTACACTTTCAGCCAAATCATTGAATGTGGAACGTAGGAAACCTATATGGAATGTAACATCTACATTATTTAATGTACTAAATAAGTCACAACAATTGTATCTTAAGGGAAAACCACACAGACGTGATGACAAATTGTCAAAAGCAATAAAACTGTTCCCTAACACAGTCAAAACCAATTCCACAATTGTTGTTAAATCTCAGCCACAAACGGCTAGAACCATCAACACATTCGCTTTTGAAGCAGAAGCAGCAATATTTACAAACACATTCGTGTAATAGAAAGTAGAGTGGAGTGTAAGAATTTTTTGACTGTCAAGGAAAGTACCTATGTCCGCAGCTCGTGGTCGTGCGGTAGCGTTCTCGCTTCCCGGGTCCGAGTTCCCGGGTTCGATTCCCAGCGGGATCAGAGATTTTCTCTGCCTCGTGATCACTGGGTGTTGTGTGATGCCCTTAGGTTAGTTAGGTTTAACTAGTTCTAAGTTCTAGGGGACTGATGACCATAGATGTTAAGTCCCATAGTGCTCAGAGCTACTTGAACCATTTTGAAAGTGCCTATAATAACAACAAACAACAACAGAAATATAACTCTCATGCATGAAATATATGTTTATATTCGCTTGCTTTCAGCAGAATAACCTGCAAATATACGCATATTCAAAAATATTTCTTCATGAAGAAGTTATAGCTTATGCCACTGAGCGAGTGTGATTCGGGTGCTTTCCTACGTATTTCATGATAGTTCAGCGGAACTCAAAAATATAGCAATCATTTCGTTAATTAAGTCGGAGATAATTAGAAACAAAGATTGTCCTTACGACACAAGTGAGTGTCTGCTTTCCCACGGCCTCGAGCAATAGTGTCGCATCAGCTGTCACGCTGTAACAATTTTTACACCAGAGAGTGTCGTGATTGTATTTGTTAGACTGTGCAGATACTGAAAATGACTCAAAGAGAGTAGCAGAAAACACAAATACTGCTGCGGCCTCCTTCAGTGGATCTATTAGGGCAAAACATTTAACTAAATTTCTAGAATACTTGTTTGCATAATAATATAATGAGCGATACTGAAATTAGATAAAGGATCAGGTATTTGTTGTTTGACCGGTAAGCGATTTTTTCTTATACGTTTGTTTGCATTGCCATCTTCCGCGGCTGCTATTAAAATCAATTACTACAGGATATCTGCCTTGAGCTGACTGCAGTTCAGTTAAAGAGAATTAGACAGACGCGTTTCACTCTTATTTGTAAAGTATCTTCCGTGGTTATTCTACAAATTGGATCCAATTTTCAGAATAACTACCGAAGATGCTTTATAAATAAAAGTGAAACGCATCTGGTGTAATTGTCTTTAATTAAATTAAAGTCAACTCAAGACGGATAACCAATAGTAACTGATACTTTCATATTTCTGAATAAGGTACAGGAAAAAAATCTGAAATTTCACATAGATCGACAGAGCAGCTGCAATAGATCTATGATTTTTTTTTCCAAGAAAGAATCGTGCAAACGTTATTCCCCGAAAAGGCAGCAGAGGCTACACTTTGGTGGAGCCCCATCCGTGGAACGTAAGTTCCAAGTCGTGCATAGTGAAATTCACGACTGATAAAGTTCATACCAGAAGAACGCCATAGGAAGTTAGATTTAGATGCAGCTTTTCTAGATGCGGTAGTATTCCACCAAATGTAGGTGTATGACAGATAGTGAACTGTAAGTAGGCGCGTAATATAGAAGCAACAGTGAAACGCGCTCTGCCTTGTGAAATAGCTGGTCTTTCCAGAATCTTCAAGAAACTGTGAAAGCACGAACATCATGGAGATTAATTTGACTGACAATTCTGAGAGATGCTACTGGCCAGCCTGCTGTTGTATTGACGTCTTGGAGTGATTAATTCATTAAAACAGCAGAGAGTGATCTGCAGAAAGTACCTTTGTTGAATTATTGAACACTAATTATGCATCTACTTATGCAGTTCTTATTTGCAGATCCATATCAATCCTGTTTCTATTATGTGGTGATTATTCATAATTATACAGGGTGTTACAAAAAGGTACGGCCAAACTTTCAGAAAACATTCCTCACACACAAATAAAGAAAAGATGTTATGTGTCCATGTGTCCGGAAACGTTTAATTTCCATGTTAGAGCTCATTTTAGTTTCGTCACTATGTACTGTGCTTCCTCGATTCACCGTCAGTTGGCTCAATTGAAGGAAGGTAATGTTGACTTCGGTGCTTGTATTGACATGCGACTCATTGTTCTACAGTACTAGCATCAAGTACATGAGCACGTAGCATCAGCAGGTTAGTGTTCATCACGAACGTGGTTTTGCAGTCAGTACAATGTTTACAAAAGCGGGGTTGGCAGATGCCCATTTGATGTATGGATTAGCACGGGGCAATAGCCGTGGCGCGGTACGTTTGTATCGAGACAGATTTCCAGAACGAAGGTGTCCCGACAGGAAGACGTTCGAAGCAATTGATCGGCGTCTTAGGGAGCACGGAACATTCCAGCCTATGACTCGCGACTGGGGAAGACCTAGAACGACGAGGACACCAGCAATGGACGAGGCAATTCTTCGTGCAGTTGACGATAACCCTAAAGTCAGAGTCAGAGAAGTTGCTGCTGTACAAGGTAACGTTGACCACGTCACTGTATGGAGAGTGCTACGGGAGAATCAGTTGTTTCCGTACCATGTACAGCGTGTGCAGGCACTATCAGCAGCTGATTGGCCTCCACGGGCACACTTCTGCGAATGGTTCATCCAACAATGTGTCAATCCTCATTTCAGTGCAAATGTTCTCTTTACGGATGAGGCTTCATTCCAACGTGATCAAATTGTAAATTTTCACAATCAATATGTGTGGGCTGACGAGAATCCGCATGCAATTGTGCAATCACATCATCAATACAGATTTTCTGTGAATGTTTGGGCAGGCATTGTTGGTGATGTCTTGGTTGGACCCCATGTTCTTCCACCTACGCTCAATGGAGCACGTTATCATGATATCATACGGGATACTCTACCTGTGCTGCTAGAACTTGTGCCTTTACAACTACGACACAACATGTGGATCATGCACGGTGGAGCTCCGGCACATTTCAGTCGAAGTGTTCGTACGCCTCTCAACAACAGATTCGGTGACCGATGGATTGGTAGAGGCGGACCAATTCCATGACCTCCACGCTCTCCTGACCTCAACCCTCTTGACTTTCATTTATGGGGGCATTTGAAAGCTCTTGTCTACGCAACCCCGGTACCAAATGTAGAAACTCTTCGTGCTCGTATTGTGGACGGCTGTGATACAATACGCCATTCTCCAGGGCTGCATCAGCGCATCAGGTATTCCATGCGACGGAGGGTGGATGCATGTATCCTCGCTAACGGAGGACATGCTGAACATTTCCTGTAACAAAGTGTTTGAACTCACGCTGGTACGTTCTGTCGCTGTGTGTTTCCATTCCATGATTAAAGTGATTTGAAGAGAAGTAATAAAATGAGCTCTAACATGGAAATTAAGCGTTTCCGGACACATGTCCACATAACATATTTTCTTTCTTTGTGTGTGAGGAATGTTTACTGAAAGTTTGGCCGTACCTTTTTGTAACACCCTGTATATATAAATATATATGTGAATATTTACAATAAACAGCTGTAATCTTTTTTATAATTGTGGTGGACAAATGTACCCATGAGTCATATCCAAACTTGAGATGGTTGTTATTGTATCTAACCCAAAATGTCTGTGACGTACAGTAACTATTTGATACATATGCCGGGATTGTGCAACCATCTATAGCAGCTAGAAGTATTTTGGAAGTGAATGGGAAGTAACTGGAGGCGTGAAACCTTCGCTGTGTTATTCCTTCTCTTCTACAGTCCTCTCAGCTTAAGACTATTTTTTTTTTCAAAATAAAAATACCTGTTCTCAAATGTGAATAAATTAGCAGACTTGCAGATGTTGCTGCGTCAAAAGTAGCATGAAAAGAATAAGAGACGGGAGGAGCAACTGTATTGGTTTAGAAAAGGGCATAAAGCTCAAAATTAAGATCATAAAATAAAAATCCAAAGAAATGATTTAAATTTAAAAGTCTATTAATCGATATACATTTGTTTATTTTACGTTCATTTAATTAACTAGCCAAAACAGAAGGAAATTACCAGAGGCAAAATATTTGAGCGTCAATTCTAGCTGGTTCATTGATGGAACAGAGTTATTCGTGAAAGAAAGAAAATAACATGAGACAATTTGTGTGAAAATTCAAGAAAATTTTTAAAACATAACTTTTCAACCGCTGCTTGCTCTGATGTGTTTATACAGATTCAATAACTTAAGATTGCTGTTAGGTGAATGACAAGTACCTTTGTTCTTATAATGCACGGATAACAATTGCTTTGTAATAAATAGGGTTATGGTTATTTGGATAATAATAATAACTGAAAGCACAACAGCTATAGCCCATAGCTTATGTTTAAAAAAACTGACTTTCTTAATAATTTTACTGTTACACTTAGCCTGAGTAAGCACAAGTAATTTACATGTTTATGGGAATAATGCTAGGTAGTGGACAGTACTGTTGCTCTGAAGCATTCACTAAAGTATGGAAAGTTGTTGTCCCTGTAGGAGATGAGAGTGAACAATATTTTCTGCTACAAATGTGGTTGAATGAGCTATCAAATTTTTTGTTACATTAAACAATCATAATAATCCATCAATTTCAGAAAAATTCACTCAAGTACAGTATCACATATTTCATCTTAAGTTACCATGAACTATTACAGTTCGATATAATGTAAGTTGGTATGTCGCTGTCCTTCTTCGACTTTCAAACTAACTTACCCTGCCACTTATAAGGAGGATAACATCTTAACACGGACCCTGAACCACTGTGCAAATCGGCGCTTTTCGTATTAAGAAGTGAAAAACACCTTATGACTGACAGTGGACTTAACCTGAGACCCATGGATCAGTAGTCTGGCACTTAGTCACTGAGCCATAAAGCCCCAGAATACATTTTAAAAGACACATTTTGCGTTACACAACGAAAACATTTTGTCAACAGGTATCGGAAATTGCCAAGGATAGTTTGCAGCACGTATTCGCAGTGTCAAAGCTACAAGCACCAGCCGCACAGTTACAATAACATAAAATACATCCAGGGAGAGGTTTCCTGGACATTGGCGAACCTACGACGAGACTACAGTTGTTATACATTTTGTGACTTACGGGAGAAAATATTATCTGGACACTTCTGTTGAAGATAAGCTGTACGAGGGTTCTTTCTTATGCAACAGGAAAGGCTGCTACTTCTTCAAGAGCGATTAGGAGATTGCCTACAACTCACCCGCGCGACCGGTTCTGGAATATTGCTCGTGTGTGGGATCTGTTCCAGATAGGACCGACGGTGGATTTGAACGTTTAATCCGTGGGAGAGTATCACAGAGATACTGAAGGAACTGAACTGGAATACTCCTGAAGATAGACATAAACTATCCCCAGAAAGTCTGTTAATAAAGTTTCAAGAAATGGCTTTTAATGATTAAGCTAGGAATGTGGTGCAACCCTCTACATATCGCTTGCATAGGGATCGTGAGGATAAGATTAGAATGATTACTGCACGCCCAAAGGCATTCAAACAATCATCGTCCCCTGCCCCATACGTGAATGGAGCTGGAGGAAACCCTAATAACTGGTACAATGGAACGTACACTATCTGATCAAAGGTATCCTGACACCAACAAAACATACGTTTTTCATATTAAGTGCATTGTGTTGCCACCTACTGCCAGGTACTCCATATCAGCGACCTCAGTTTATTAGGCATTATGAGAGAGCAGAATCGGGCGCTCCACGGAACTCACGGACTTCGAACGTGGTCAGGTGATAGGCTGTCACTTGTACCATACGTCTGTACGCGAGATTTCCACACTCCTAAACATCCCTAGGTCCACTACCTCCGATGTGATAGCGAAGTGGAAACATGAAGGGACACGTACACCACAAAAGCGTATAGGCCGACCTCGTCTGTTGACTAACAATTAGAGAACCAACTAGTGAGGGTAACGTTTTAGATCTTCTGGCAACAAACAGACCTGAACTTATCGAATCAGTTAAAGTAGGGGAAGGTATCAGTGATCATAAGGCCGCGACAGCATCTATGACGACGGGTCCTACAAGGAATGTTAAGAAAGGTAGGAAGATATATTTGCTCAGCAAGGGTGACAGGATACAAATTCCTGAATACCTCAGTGGTCAGCATCAAATATTCGGTGATGAGGACGAAGATGTGGAGAACAAATGGAAAAAATTTAAATGCATTGTTCAATATTCCGTAGACAAGTTTGTTCCGAGTAAGGTTTTAAAAGATGGGAAATATTCGCCATGGTTTAATAGCCGTGTTAGAAATGCGCTACGTGAATAAAGATCACTTCATCTCAGATTCACGAGAAGTAAAAACCTAGCTGACAAACAAAAGTTGAACGAAGGGAAATTGAACGTAAGAAGAGCAATGAGAGAAGCGTTCAATGATTTCGAAAGTAAGACGTTGTCAACTGACTTGAGTAAACACCCTAAGAAATTTTGGTCGAATGTAAAATCAGTAAGCGGGTCAAGATCATCTATCTATTCATTCTGTCAGCGACGACACCGGTACCGAAGATAAGAAAGAGAAGGTCGAAATACTGAATTCGATCTTCCGAAGATGTTTCACCACGGAAGATCGTAAAACTGTCTCTCCTTTCAATCGTCGTGCGAACGTCGAAATGGCAGATACTCAGATAACCGATCGCGGAACTGGAAAGCAGTTACAATCGCTTAGCAGTGGAAAGGCTTCAGGACCAGATGAGATACCTATAAGATTCTATAGAGGTTAAGCGAAAGAACTTACTCCCCTTTTAGCAGTAATTTATCGTAGATCGCTTGAGCAACGAAAGGTATCTAATGACTGGAAGAAAGTGCAGGCCATTCCCGTTTTTAAGAAAAGCAGTAAGACAGATCCACACAATTATAGACATATATTGTTGATGTCAATCTGTTGTAGAATTACGGAACATGTTTTATGCTCAAGAATTATGGCGTTCTTGGAAAATGAACAGATCCTCTGTAAAAATCAACATGGATTCCACAAACAGAGATCCTGCGAAACTCAGCTCGCACTGTTCCTCCATGAGATCCACAGTGCAGTGGATAATGGCGCTCAGATTGATGCCGTGTCCCTTGATTTCAGTAAAGCATTTGATACCGTCCCGTATTGCTGTTTAATGAGATCTACGACTGGATTCAAGACTTTCTTGCAGATAGAACTCAACACGTCACTCTTAACGGAACTAAGTCGACAGATGTAAAGGTAATATCCGGAGTACCACAGGGAAGTGTGATAGGACCGTTGCTGTTCACAATGTACATAAATCATCTAGTAGAAAGCGTCGGATGCTCTTTAAGGTTATTTGCAGATGATGCAGTTGTTTATACCAAAGTACCAACGTAAGGAGATAGTAAGAATGTGCAGAACGACCTGCAGACAACTGATGAATGATGCAGACTCTGTCAGTTGACACTGAACGTAAATAAATGTAATATATTGCGCATACATGGGAAAAGAAATCCACAACTCTAGAGCTACGCAATTGATGACAAACAGCTGGAGACAGCATCTGCCGTAAAATATCTAGGCGTAACTATCCAGAGCGACCCAAGTGGAACGACCATATAAGACAGATAGCGGGAAATGCAGACACAAGACTCACATTCATCGGAAGAATCTTAAGGAAATGTCACTCACCCACGAAGGAAGTGGCTTATAAGACGCTTGTTTGCTGTTCGACCTGTATTTGAGTATTTTTCATCTGTCTGGTATCCCTATCAGGTAGGACTGATAGAGGAGATGGAAAAGATCCAACGAAGAGGGGCGCGTTTCGTCGCGGGTTCGTTTAGCTGGTGAAAGAGCGTTACAGAGAGATTTACTACTGAAATTTCTGGACAGCACTTTTCAGGAGGGGTCAGACAACATATTACTTCCCCCCACATACACTCCTGGAAATGGAAAAAAGAACACATTGACACCGGTGTGTCAGACCCACCATACTTGCTCCGGACACTGCGAGAGGGCTGTACAAGCAATGATCACACGCACGGCACAGCGGACACACCAGGAACCGCGGTGTTGGCCGTCGAATGGCACTAGCTGCGCAGCATTTGTGCACCGCCGCCGTCAGTGTCAGCCAGTTTGCCGTGGCATACTGAGCTCCATCGCAGTCTTTAACACTGGTAGCATGCCGCGACAGCGTGGACGTGAACCGTATGTGCAGTTGACGGACTTTGAGCAAGGGCGTATAGTGGGCATGCGGGAGGCCGGGTGGACGTACCACCGAATTGCTCAACACGTGGGGCGTGAGGTCTCCACAGTACATCGATGTTGTCGCCAGTGTTCGGCCGAAGGTGCACGTGCCCGTCGACCTGGGACCGGACCGCAGCGACGCACGGATGCACGCCAAGACCGTAGGATCCTACGCAGTGCCGTAGGGGACCGCACCGCCACTTCCCAGCAAATTAGGGACACTGTTGCTCCTGGGGTATCGGCGAGGACCATTCGCAACCGTCTCCATGAAGCTGGGCTACGGTCCCGCACACCGTTAGGCCGTCTTCCGCTCACGCCCCAACATCGTGCAGCCCGCCTCCAGTGGTGTCGCGACAGGCGTGAATGGAGGGACGAATGGAGACGTGTCGTCTTCAGCGATGAGAGTCGCTTCTGCCTTGGTGCCAATGGTGGTCGTATGCGTGTTTGGCGCCGTGCAGGTGAGCGCCACAATCAGGACTGCATACGACCGAGGCACACAGGGCCAACACCCGGCATCATGGTGTGAAGAGCGATCTCCTACACTGGCCGTACACCACTGGTGATCGTCGAGGGGACACTGAATAGTGCACGGTACATCCAAACCGTCATCGAACCCATCGTTCTACCATTCCTAGACCGGCAAGGGAACTTGCTGTTCCAACAGGACAATGCACGTCCGCATGTATCCCGTGCCACCCAACGTGCTCTAGAAGGTGTAAGTCAACTACCCTGGCCAGCAAGATCTCCGGATCTGTCCCCCATTGAGCATGTTTGGGACTGGATGAAGCGTCGTCTCAAGCGGTCTGCACGTCCAGCACGAATGCTGGTCCAACTGAGGCGCCAGGTGGAAATGGCATGGCAAGCCGTTCCACAGGACTACATCCAGCATCTCTACGATCGTCTCCATGGGAGAATAGCAGCCTGCATTGCTGCGAAAGGTGGAGATACACTGTACTAGTGCCGACATTGTGCATGCTCTGTTGCCTGTGTCTATGTGCCTGTGGTTCTGTCAGTGTGATCATGTGATGTATCTGACCCCAGGAATGTGTCAATAAAGTTTCCCCTTCCTGGGACAATGAATTCACGGTGTTCTTATTTCAATTTCCAGGAGTGTACATCTCGCGTATTGACCACTCGGAGAAAATTCGAGAAATTAGAGCCAATACAGAGGCTTACCGACAGTCATTCACCCACGTACTATTCGCGAGTGGAACAGTGTTGGAGGGATCAGATAGCGGCAGCAAAAGTACCCTCCGCCACACGCCATTAGCTGGCTGGCGGAGTATGACGTAGATGTAAATGAACTAACAGAGACCGCCGACAGTTGAAGAGGGTCGTATGTGCAACAGGCAGACATCTATAAGGACTATAACAAAGAAATTCCAAAATGCATCAGAATCCACTGGAAATACTATGAGAGTTAGGCAGGAGCTGAGAAAACTTGGATTTCATGGTCGAGCGGCTACTCACAAACCACACTTCACGCCAGTAAATGACAAACGACGCCTCGCGTGGTGTAAGGAGAGTAAACATTCGACGCTTGAACAGAGCAAAAACGTTGTGTGGAGTGACGAAACAAGGCTTACAATGTGGCATTCCGATGGCAGGGTGTATGTATGGCGAATCGCGGTGAACGTCAACAACCAGAGTGTGTAGTGCCGACAATAAAATTCGGAGGCGGTGGTGTTATGGTGTGGTTGTGTTTTTCATGGACGGGGTTTGCACGCATTGTTGTTTTGCCGGGCATTATCACTGCACAGGCCTATATTGATGATTTAAGCACCTTATTGCTTCCCCTGTTGAAGAGCAATTTCAACACGATTGAGCACCTGTTCATAATGCACGACCTGTGTCGGAGTGGTTACATCCCTGAAATGGACTGGCCTGCACAGGATCCTGACCTGAATCTACAAAACACCTTTGGGATCTTTTGGAATGCCGGCTTCGTGCCAGGCCTCACCTACTGACGTCTATACGGCTCCTCAGTGCAGCACTCAGTGAAGAATTGGCTGCAATTCCCCTAGCAACCTTCCAGCACCTGGTTGAACGTTTGCTTGCGAGAGTGGAAGCTGTCATCAACGTTACCGATGGAGGGGGCCAGGTGTCCGGATACTATTGATCACATAGTGTACCCTCTGCCATGTACCTCACTGTGATTTGCAGAGTTTAGATGTAGATGTAGATATAGAGGTAGATGCAGATGTCCCCTGTTTTGTGACAAAATAAGTGTACTCGCCTGCTACAAATTTGGAAATGAAGTGGAATTTTATTTTTCTTGGAATGGTTTTCAACATCCTGTCCTCTTCAGTGCTGTGCGCTAGCCGACTTCTGTTAGACCATGGGCGGCACATTAAAAATATGAATAATGCCGAAACTTGCTGGCAGATTAAAACTGCATGTCGGACAGAGACTTGAAGTCGAGACCTTTGGCTTTCGCCGCCAAATGCTCCCGATTTCGAGTCTCTTTCCGGCACACAGTTTTAATCTGCCAGGAAGTTTCGTATCAGCGCACACTCCGCTGCAGTGTGAAAATTTCATTCATGAATAAAACTGCCTTCTTACTTCTCGCTGCTGGCGGACCAAATCACATATTTTACGTTTAGTAATTGCTGTTTTTGCTAAAGCTATGCACTCGTTTTTAATTATTCAACTATTTAAATAAACTGCTCATCGTGCACCGGTCTTGTCATTGATTCTTAATTACTGTAACCCACAAGTTATGTCTGGTTTCCTATGATTGTTAGACTTTGTTTTATAAGTTTCGACGTCACCTTTCGGCGGGAGACTCCACCAAGAAAGTCGAGTCACCACTAACTATTGATCAGGGCCATTCAAGAGACTCATTATCTTTGGATTCGTGGACATGATGTTACGTGACGCATAAATGAGTCTGACTGAATGTTACGTGAGTGGGTGACAGAACTCGACATACAGCTAAACAAACACCGCAGCGAAGTTAAAAATTTGGATTGCGAGAAGTAACGTTATATGTCTCATGTTCCTCTTACCTGTGGCGTTTAAAATCATTCCAAGAAAAACAAAATTCCATTTAAAATGTGTAGCATGCGAGTACATTTGCTTTGTCGTAAGGTAGAGGACAACTACATTTACATCCACATCTATATCTACAACCAAACTCTGTAAACCACAGTCAGGTGCATGGCAGAGGGTATGACTCATTGTACTAGTTATTGGCGTTTCTTCCTGCTCCATTCACGTATGTGGCGAGGGAAGAATGATTGTTTGAATGCCTCTGCGCGTGCAGTAATTATTGTGAGCGATACGTACGGAGTTGTGGTGTATTCCTAGACTAATCATTTAAAATCAGTTCTTGAAACTTCGTTAACATAATATCTCGGGATAGTTTACTTCTGTCTTCAAGAGTCTTCCAGTTCAGTTTCTTCAGTACTTCTGTGGCACTCTCCCAGGATTAAACAAACCTGTGACCATTCGTACTGCCGTTCTCTGTATACGTTCAATATTCCCCGTCGGCCCTATGTCGAACAGTTCCCACGCACTTGAGCAACATTCTAGAAAAGGTCGCACGAGTGATTTGCAGGCAGTCTCCTAATCGCTCGTGAAGAAGTAGCAGCATTTCCCGTTGCGTAAGGAAGAACCCGTCATCATCTCGTTCACCTGCTCTTCATCAGAATTGCCCAGATCATATTATCTTCCGTAAGTCACAAAACGTATAACAACTGTAATCTCCTCGTAGGTCCTCCAATGTCCAGGAAACCTCTCCTTGTATATATTGTTTGTTGTTGTAATTGAGCGGCTGATGCATGTAGCTTTGACACTGCGAATACGTGCTGCAAACTGCCCTTGGCGATTTCCGTACCGTGTTGCTAAAATGTTTCCGTTTGTAATGCCAAATGTCTTTTAAAATGTATTCCGTGGCTCTATGGCTCAGTGGTTAAGTGCCAGACTACAGATCCATGGATCTCGGGTTAAGTCCATTGTCAGTCATAGGGTGTTTATCACTTCTTTCACCTCTGGTAAATCGAGCGAGATGGCGCAGTGGTTAACACACTGGCCTCGCATTCGGGAGGACGACGGTTCAATCCCGCGTCCGGCCATCCTGATTTGGGTTTTACGTGATTTCCCTAAATCGCTTCAGGCAAATTCCGGTATGGTTCCTTTGACAGGGTGCGGTCAAATTCTCGCCCAATCCTTCCCTATCGATGACCTCGCTGTTTGGTCTTTTTCCCCAAAATCAACCCAACCCCAAACTCTGGTAATTTTCGTTCACACGAAAAATGCTCATTTGCACAGTGGTTCAGAGTCCATGTTAAGATGGTATTCTCCTTATAAAAAAAATGGTTCAAATGACTCTGAGCACTATAGGACTAAACTGCTGAGGTCATTAGTCCCCCAGAACTTAGAACTAGTTAAACCTAACTAACCTAAGGACATCACAAACATCCATGCCCGAGGCAGGATTCGAACCTGCGACCGTAGCGGTCTTGCGGTTCCAGACTGCAGCGCCTTTAACCACACGGCCATTTCGGCCGGCTATCCTCCTTATAACTGGCAGGGAAAATCAGATCGAAAGTCGATGGGGGACAATGACATAGCTAGTCCAGTAGCAACATGGCCATTAAAGCATTGTGGTGTTGCGAGCAACTTTCATGTTGACGACAATTACTTTCAACACTTCCTGTCCTTTCTGAAATGAGACATGTCTCGTATTTTCCTACTGTTGTCAAGTAAAAGGCATAGGCCGCCTGCGCCACTGAATTTTACAATTTAGTTCAGACAGTAGTTTCGATCTTTTGCCTGACTGGACAGAGACAGTTACATTGTTCCAGCAGTTTAACTCGCACACGCTTCCGCCAAGAAATAAAATCAAACATGCCTTTCCACTAATGGTGATTGCAGAATGACACACGAAGAAGTGCAGATTTTAATACAATTGTGTGGTCAAACTACGAGGACACTTAGCTGCATAGAAGTGTGATATGTTGGTTAGCGAATAAGTAACTAATTAATCAGTGCTAAAGTTAAATACCAGTTCACTTGAGACGGAAATTTGATAATGTTATCCATTAAGTACATAAGTATTTTTGAATGATTTCAGTTTAACTCCTCAGGTTCATAATGATTCATTATTAAAATGATGCCGTTGATTGATTGTTACGCACCTTAGTAGAGCGAAGGATTTTTTGCGCGCAGGGATACCTCCACTGGGAGGTAGTTGGTAGTTATAACAAGTGCCATGTAATGGCAACCTGAGAGTTCTGCACAGTTTCGTCAGATCTCGCTTATAAAAATTACAGGATGCTTCAAAAAGGACTTTGAAACTTAAAAAAATTCATATAAATGTATTCAAAGATGATACAGACCTGGATTTAGCGTTATTTTCTAGGGAAACACATGAAGATTTTTACCTTAAACTAAAGATGTTTTATGTGGCTTCCGTTGGTTGTCCTGCACACATCCAATCGGATGTGAACCATTTCCGAAAATCGCTGTAGCATTGCAGGTGTAACTTGCTCAATGGCTGCGTAAATTCGTGCTCCAAGTTCAGGTAGACGAGTCGGCACAGGAGGTACAAACACGATATCGAGTGGTGTCAGGTCTGGGGAACGTGGCGGCCGTGCATGTGGCGCATCACGGCCAATCCATTGACCTGGAAAGCGGTCACTGAGAAAATCTCGGACTTCAGCAGGTAGTGGGGTGTTGCACCATCTTGCATGAAGTAAACATTTCGTTCTTGGTCATCCTCATCGATCTGTGGCATCAAAAATTGCTGTAACATATCCAGGTACACTATCCAGTTCATGGGTCTCTCACCAAAAAAAAAATTTGAATGACGTTACCTGTATTTGGGCACTGAGGACATTTTAGTTGAATGTAGCAGCGGGTAAATACGATATTGCAGTACCTGTGTTTTTAAGAAGAAAGATGAATGTTCCTTCATGCATGTATGCCCGAAGAAACATTGTATCGTTCTTTTTGACAACATTGTCACTGCAATGCTGACTCTGGGTGACTTTCGGCAGCATTTGAACCTAGTGTCATCAGTGATTTGTTGGATGTATTCCGTTCTGTGTTTTTCCCTACAGTTTTTACTCTCTACAGCTTCCTCTAGTACATGGAAGTTATTCCCTGATGCCTTAACACAAGTGCTATTGTTCCGAAACAAGCGCTGTATCATTCGAGAAATACAGAGGCGAGCGAGTGTGCCGGGACTTAACCCCAGTTCACTGCTACTGGCGCCACGTCACCATAACGCGTCAGTGCGTAGCACACGAGTATTGCACCATACTTTAAGAATGAAGTTAAAAGTTAAAGTTGCTTTTCTAAACTTTGTCAGCATGTGCTTTAGTATACTAATGTTTAAACTGTCAAATCTGAGATGGATCAGATGATTATCCTTCCCTAAATACATCGTTTTAAATAAAAAACAAATGGCGCTAAATAACAAAGCTATAAGGCCGATAATAGGTCATAATGTGCAGATGTATGCCAAAATTAACTGGTACAAGTTTCAACCTCTTCGGAGCAAAATTTTAGTCAGAATCCACGTTTATAAGAAAAATTGAAGGCGCTAAATATTAGAAATATGAAAATTAGTAGAAAAACATTAATTATTAACCCCACTGAATTACTTCTAATAGTTTTCGAGTAATTTATTGATAACTAAATTTGGAAAAAAAACGTCCGTAGTAGGTTAAGTATCTGTTATATTAATGCTATAAAGTTCTGATTACAGCACTTGATGTAATCTATTAAATAATAGAGCTATAACAAGTTTCAAGACCTAGATGTTAATAACAACAAAAACAAGGTCTCTTAAAGTTTTAGTTCAGGAGTCATATTCTACTGTCAGTTCCATGCTAAAAATTATATACGGCAAAGTTTATATGTAGGCGAGCTAAATATTTTTCTGTGACTATAGTCATATTAACTACATTCATACAAAAATGACGAACATTCAAAATTAATGCACAATGATGTTATAAAATATTATGAGTCTGCGAAAGCGGCCTTTAGAGGCTACTACCGGGGGCATAGAGCAGATGGAAGCAGGTGTTCTCTTGCCCGGCCGCTGCGCACGTGTATAAATACTGCCCGAGAGGCAAGACTTCAATTTGCACCCAGGTACCATAAGGTCCACGTCACTCAAACGCCGGAGCACGTGATGCCTCGGATGACGTCACAGCCTGACCGCAATTGAACTCATGTTTTCGGCACACATAGGAAGCGAAATCGCGAGGACTGTACACCGTCCTGGATCGCTTAGACTTCGCAGAAGTAACTGTTAGCGTGCCGCCTGTAATGTTAACAAATCCGCATGACAAGTGGTGATACTTATTCTCCACTCTTGTGGCGAGCAATTATTTTGATTATCAAAAGTCGGGGTGAAATACCATTTAATGGAAACTTACCGTAGAGGTCGCTTCTGAATTCCTCATAGCGCTGTTTAGGATAGAGACATTTATTATTAGTCTTATGGTCAGGAATATTATTATGTTGTGAGTGTGAAAATTTATTAAGGGGGGGTAGGACGTCAAACGGGGGGACTTGGAGCAGAGGAGGCATCACAGGACATTTTGATTTCCACTGTCTATAGTTCTACAAATATATTCATAAAACCTTGTCAGCGTGATCAGGAAGGATTCAGGATTCACACTAATAGCAGTGGAAGATCGAAAACATTAACAAAATAAATCTTTTTACATGCGAAATTTCATTTTTTTTTCACTTACTATTGGCTGCATTTGTTACCATAGGTACGCTTTTCTTCCTAAGTACGAGAGATTTCTCGACGAATTTTGCACAGCATACAAACCATACTTACAGGTAGATGAAACTAGAATTTATTACATTTATGAAAAAATTAATGAGCTGCTACATTTTAAACTTCATGTCTAGGAAAAACTCAAATTTTATAGTTAATTATCTCCATTTTTACCACAGTTTTTAATAGATTTGCAAAATTCTAGAGTTTCATACACCTCCAAGTATAGTTGTATGCTATGCAAAATTCATCGAGGAATGTCTCTTACTTCTGAAGAAAAGTGTACCTACAGCAACAAATGCAGCGAACAGTATGTGAAAAAATGATGAAATTTCGCATGTGAAAAAAAATTATTTTGTTAGTTTTTTTTTTTAATTTCCACTGCTGTGAGTGTGAATTCTGAATCCTTCCTGGTCATGCCGACAAAGTTTTATGAATTTATTTGTAAAAGTATAGACAGTGGAAATTAAATTGTCCTGTGGTGCCTCTCCTACTCCAAGTCGGTCTGGTTGACGTCCTGCCCCCCTTAAATAATTAGAACTCAAAATCTTCATTTGTAATCATAGTCCCTGACACCGCTGAGTAAATAGAGAATAGAAACATTTCTTTCAGTGGGCTGGACAAGAATGTGGATTTGCAGACTGGAAACTATGGTCAGTATGTTCTCCATCGCTTTCTGGCTGACCACATAAGTTGTTTCCAGGCTCTCGTAGAAGACGGCGGAGAATATTCTAATATTTCCCACTAATTGTTATTGTTATTATTATTACTATAGTTAACCTGCCACCCCACACTATCAGCAAGTCCCTTCTTACTGTTAGCGTTTCCATGTATTATTCTCCTCACCGATTCTGCGGAGAAACTCCTCATTTTCTTAACTTATCAGTCCACCTGATTTTTAACAATCTTCCACAGCAGCACATCTCAAACACTTCGATCCTCTTCATTCCCAGATTTTATAGCCGCATAAGCATGCACGCAAGGAAAATTAGGTGGAATATGAAAAACATGTATGCCTGAAAACGAGAAACAGATGAAGGCTGCCAAGCTTGATCACACGACTCCGCCGGTCCGCCGATCAGGGGTGAGCGCAGACGGCGGGCGCCGGGAGCAGACTATTAGACGCGCCCCGCGGGGGCGGAGAACACTTAATTGAAGTGCCTTTGATCAGGGCTGAGCCGCGGCCCTTTACGGCCCTTGGAGACGCGGGCTCCTCATTACCGATTTAACTGCCGCCTCTGCTACCCCAGGGCTCTTTTTTTATATCGCTCTTTCATGGCGCCACGCTTTTTAGCTCTGCTCAAAATAACGTAAGTGCTGCCTTGTGATTGTCGTTCATTCGCTACGAGGCCGTAGGGTTTACACGAACGCTGCATTTCCCTCTGAGGCAGCTTTCTTTTTGTTTTCCTTTTCCTTTTATGGGCGCATAATTAACCGGACTTTAATGTCAAGAACAAAAAGTAACAGTAAATGAAATATAATTGCCACATTCAATGTCACAAGAAAACATTCTCTCTAGAAAGTTCTCGTTTCAGTTTTGAAGTCTTTATTCTCCTGTTTCGCTACTCCAGTCATCCAACGTCTTCGAATCCATCGGAACTGAAATCGGTGTGTTGTATCATTAATTAAATTGTATTAGAGATCAAGGCTGTGCCCATGAGCTCCACAGAGGTCAGGGTTCGGTGTCCGAGTCACAGACTGAGACTTGCCGCAGTCTGACACTATAATAAAAATTTTCTTAGAAAAATTGATGTCTTCCCAAATCCAAAGACAACATGAATGACTATATATATAGCTTAAAAGTGTTCTGTGTCAACTTTTCAATTCTTTTTTGTGTAAGCAACAATAAAGCCGCAACATCTGCTACTGTATTTTTTTCCTTCCTTATTGGCGCTCATCATGACTGCGCGGTAGGCAGAAGGTACTTTCGTTCTTTGTTGTATATTTTGTGATAATTATAGCTTTAATGAAATGCAGCTGGTAATTACTACCTCTTTAAACATGTCCTTGTCATAAATTATTTTCTGAATACATTTATAGCAAAAATTGTTTTAGAGCTTGAGTCAAGTCAATAGTTTTAATACGGTGATGCCATTGATTAGCCATCACTGTAGCCGCGTTAATGGCATAACGCATGGTCAGTGCTAGAACCTGTCTTCACTTCAGATTTTTATTACGAAGTCTGATATCATTTTTAAGACTCATTTTTCTATAAAGCCAATACTGGCACTGAAATTCTTAATTGTCTTCTCAAAGGCACGAATCATCTCATTAACGATGAACCAGCTACCACCAGTTAAGTCCATATTTCGCACTCCCCATTAAAATTGTAATCTTTAGTCAATGTACAATAGGAGGGGTGGATTACAACACATAGTTTTAGTCTGTCGAGAAGTTTCTGAACAGCGCATATCCCGTTACAGAGCGAAGAGTTTTTTCATATTTTAATGTCAAAGACACAGAAAAGGCATACGACTCAGTTGACAGGGAAAGACTCTGGGAAGAACTGAAGAAGATAGATATAGAAGATGGATACATTAATGTTATAAAGACAATGTACAGAGGCCACAATTGTAGGATTAGAACACCATTGGGGAACTCTGAATAGTTCGAAATATGACAAGGACTTAAGCAAGGAAGTATTCTATCTCCTGCGCTTTTTAATGTTGTGATGGAGGGAGTAAATAGGGCAGTTAAAGATATAGTAAAAGGAAAAGACAAAAAGATGATTTTTGCAGATGATATGGTAATATGGGGTGATAAAGAGGTAGATGTACAGTTACAGCTTGATGCGTGGAAGGAAATAATGAAAAGGTATGGATTAAAAATAAATAAAGATAAGAGTGAAGTAATGGTATTTGGAAGAGGGAAAGGAATCAACGGAAATATTACCTTGAATGGAGAACCCCTCAAAGTGGTAGAAAGTTTCACTTACTTAGGGAGTGAAATATCTAGGGATGGAAGAATAACTAACGAAATTAATAGGAGGTTACAGAAGGGACGCAATTTCTACCAAACAATAAAAGATCTGATTTGGAATAATGAAGTTTCAGAAAGAGCAAAACTCCTTATGTATAAGAATTATTACATCCCTATTGTCACCTATGGTGGAGAAACGTGGACAATGACAGAAAGGGACTGGAGCAGACTGCAAGCAGGGGAAATGAAATTTCTCAGAGCAGTTAAGAGAAAAACAAGAATGGACATAGTAAGGAATGTAGAGATTAGAAAGGACCTCAAACAAGAAAGTATGAGAGAAGAAATTGAAAGAAAGGGATTAAGGTGGTACGGGCATGTTAAGAGGATGCATGGGTAGAGACTACCCAAAATTATGGAAGAACTAAAGATGGATGGGGAAAGACCTAGAGGGCGCCCAGGAACACGGTGGAAAATGGGATTGAGAATATCTGTTGAAAGGAGAGGTGTGACCTGGCAGCAAGTGGAGGAAGAAAGGTGGTGGGAGAACCGAGCCAAATGGAGAGGACTCGTCAGCACCCAGACCCGGCAGTAGCTGGAGCGGGATTCGGATATAGATAGATAGAATGTCAAAGGCATATCAAACCAAGACATTGAGTCCCCTAACTCTTCATAAATGAATCCAAGTACCGAAACACAATTATCAACAAACGATGTTACACGAAGGGGTAAGTATATTTGCTGTGACGTTATCTATCGCAACTTTCATTCATACCGAATAGTTAATGCAGCACTGTTATATACAGTGTGGCTAAAGAAGCACCGACAACCTTAAGGGACAGATTCCACACAGCAAAACAGGAAAACAGTGCTTCGTGAACTTGGGTTCTAAAAAGCATACCTTAAGAACCATGAGAACTTGTTCATCTTCTATATTATGAAGTATATCTCTTCTATTTAAAGCTCTTTGATTTCTTTACTTCTAGAGGCGGTAACACGGGCCAAAAGAAGAAGAAAATGTCTAGGAACATAGGCTCTAAAATACATACCTTGTGAGCTATAAGCGCTTGCTCAGTAGACGAGATTTGTTTCAAACAAGCAAAGATGAAGAGGTGAACTCGTAAAGTACGCGGTTCAGACCACACGTTTACTGAACATTTTTTTCTCGTTTTGGTCCATAGTAACTCTTCCAAAATATGGAAAGCAATGTCCTAGTAGTAGAAGTGATTTGTTTCATAGTATCGAAGATGAACAAGTGCCCATAGCTCTTAAGATATGCGATTTAGAGCCTGCCTTCGCTAAACTTTTTCCTTGTTTTGGGGTAAGGAACCACAATGCCTTCAGATACATTGTGGAGGACTTTCATGTTCTCTTGCTCATTACGAAAAAACTAGTAGTTCTGTAGAAAAAATTAACATGATCTTTTTGTAGGAAATTTAATGTAGTTAAATACTGTACAGGAATGTGTTTTCACTAGAGGCTGTAGTTTTCGGAATTATTCAAGAAAACCGTACAAAAGTGGTCCTCAAACGCGTTTATTTTGAGTAACTAGTAATACCTGTCTCACTACAAAATTTAAATACACTAAATATCCTACAAAAGTTCTTTTTGTACGACTAATAGTTTGCGCCTAGTGAGCGAAAGAAGATAAAATCTCGTGCATGGTTTTTGTAAGGGTCGATATGGGTAGCTGAATCTCCCTATGTGTCCACTTAACTGTTTCAGTGCAGATATCTCTGGAACAACAATAGATACTGAAAAACAAGTTACACAGGTACAAATGTAAGGCAGGAGCTCATGAAAGTAAATACTACGAGACATTCTAAAACGTAAGCAAATGTTATTTTCAGCGCAGACTTACGTTTTGTTAAATGGAGTCCTCATATTATTTCTTACACAATCAGTAACATGAAAATTTACAAACAGAATGGCGTTGATTGTACTGCAATACATCAATTACATCGCGAGAAATTACAACTTTAAGTTGACGTTGTTGCGCTTTCCGAGGTGCAAGCGTGAACCCCGCGTTGCTTGTAATCGCGATGTGATTGACGTACCACGAAGCAACAAACGCTGTAGCCTTGCTATCTACGCACTTATTAAACTGACTGGAAGCAATACAGATGTCCAGTCACACAAAATGAAAACTTAGGAAAGGGTCTGCTCGTTTGTCCTCCACTAATCTGTGCTACAGTACTAGAATGAACATAACCGACACGAAAAGGCCGAATAACGCCGGGGAAACATTATTAATGGCTGACCAAGGATGTAACAGAGGGGTAAATGGTAGTTGTACGTAGTTGTGTGACTGGACATTCCGTTGTTTCCACTACATTTAACAACCGTTTAAATAGTAATAACACTGCGTTTTTTGCGTCGCAGTACATCAATCACATCGCGGTTACGAGCAACATGGGGTGTACGCTTGCACCTCGGGATGTACAACAGCGGCGCGTTTCATTTGTATCAAGCGTCAACTTCAGTTGGCAATTTCTCGGGACGTTATTGACGTACTTCTATGCAACCAGTGCCGTTCTTTTGTGATTTTTCATATTGCTATTTCCTAAGAGCTTCGATTTAAAGTTTGAGTTGAAATTTATATTTTATATTTTATGTTTTAGAATGTATCACAGCATTTATTCTCATGAGCCATGAAAGTCGTTTTCCAATATCTGTTATTGTTCGAGAGATACTCATACTTGCGCTGAAACGCTTAAGTGGGTCATCCTGTATACATACACTATGTGATCAAAAGTATCCGGACACCCTCAAAAACATACCTTTTTCGTATCTGATGCATTGTGATATAACCTACTACCAGGTACCCTACATCAGCGACCTCCGCAGTCATCAGACATCGTGAGAGAGCAGAATGGGGCGCTCCGCGGACCTCACGGACTTCGAACATGGTCAGGTGATAGGCTATCACTTGTGGCTTAAGTCTGTACACGAGATTTTCACACTACTGAACATCCCTAGGTCCTCTGTTTGCGATGCGATAGTGCAGTGGATACGTGAAGGCACACGTACAGCACATAAGTGTACAGGCCGACCTAGTCCGTTGACTGACAGAGACCGCCGACAGTTGAAGAGGATCGTACTGTCTAATAGGCAGACATCTATCCAGAACATCACAAAGAAATTCCAAACTGCATCAGGATCTACTGCAAGTACTATGACACTTAGGCGGGAGGTGAGAAAACTTGGATTTCATGGTCGAGCGGCTGCTCATAAGCCACACATCATTCCGGTAAATGCCAAACGACGCCTCACTTGGTGTAAGGAGAGTAAACATTCGACGCTTTAACAGAGGAAAAACATTGTGTGGAGTGACGAATCACGCTACACAATGTGGCGATCCGATGGCAGGGTCGGGGTATGGCGAATTCCCGGTGAACGTCATCTGCCAGCATGTCTAGTGCCAACAGTAAAATTCGGAAGTGATGTTGTTATTGTGTGGCCGTGTTTTTCATGGAGGGGGCTTGCACCCTTTGTTGTTTTACGTGGCACTATCACAGCACAGGCCTACACATTCTTGCTTCCCACTGTTGAAGAGCAATTCGGGGATGGCGACTGCATCTTTCAACATGATCGAGCACCTGTTCATAATGGACGGCCTGTGGCGGAGTGGTTACACGACAGTAACATCCCTGTAATGGACTAGCCTGCACAGTCTTGACCTGAATGCTATAGAACACATTCGAGATGTTTTGGATCGCCGGCTTCGTGCCAGGTGCCACCGAGCGACATCGATACGTTTCCTCAGTGCAGCACTCTGTGAAGAATGACCTGCCATTCCCCAAGAAATCTTCCAGCGCCTGAGTGAACGTATGCCTGCGAGAGTCGAAACTGTCATCAAGGCTGAGGGTGCACCAATACTATACGGAATTCCAGCATTACAGATGGAGGTCCACACGAACTTGTAAGTCATTTTCGTCCAGGTGTCCGGATCCTTTTGATCACATAGTGTATCTGGCCGAGGCTCGTGTTGAACGGGAAATCTGGATTGGAGTCCTCGTCCGGCCAAAATTTTTACCTGGAAGCATTGATTCATTCCAGTGTCATTGAAAACCTTTGACAACGTTGTTTTTAAGTGGAAGAGCAGAATTTCTTTAACGGCTGTTGAGAGTTGCTGAAGAGAGTACTACAATGATACTATGTTATTTAATGTTTGAAGACAAATATATGCATCTTAAACACTGCGCGCTTGAGAGTGACAAAATGCATTTGTTCTAGTTCTAGTAGGATAGGTTTACAATGTCTCACTTAAATATGCTGCTACCCGCTAAGCAAATGTTTTTGTAGTGTTTCCGTCTATTATGGAACAATTTGGACACGTTATATGACTTACGATGCTCTCCTTTTCTGACCTGCTTGCACTGCGTTAGTGCAGCACAATGGACAGCGAGGCAGAGAGGTAAAATAAACCCATATCGACTCGGCTCGGCTAGGCGTATTTAGGATCGTGCACTGGTGCACCGGTTAGCCTGATTGTGAATTTTAGGTGGTTTCTCACACTCGTTTACGCAAGTGCTGAGCTACTCCATAAATTCCACCTATTTAGATACGATCGAGAAACGGTGAAAATACTATCGTACACAGAAAAAAGTTTAGACGATTCGTAGACAGACGGTGCACAAGACTTCCCTCCCTTACGTTACCTCACGACAGTGGCGTCTGGGAGAGCATGTAGCTGCGCAATTAACCCTTTAGTGACCAGTGGGAACTATAGTTCCCACTTATTTGTTTTTACTGTAAGTTCAGTGGTAACCCGTGTTCCCACTTCTAAATTGTGCTGTCAGCTCTGTTAGAGGATGCTAACTACATGTAAATTGTCAACGGGTGTGCGAAAGCGGTTGTATTTCTACCTTGTTAGTCAATCAATGTAGAAGCGCAGTTTCCGCGTGAAAACGAGCCACTGTTTCGACCGCCACAGCGTTTTTTGTACAGTGTGCTTTCCTTTTGCGTGTGAAGTGACTTGTGTCGTATTTATCCACTTTTAAATTTGTGAGGGAGATAGTATTCGTGTATATTTGCTGGATTTGACTGAAAATTACGTAAATATTACAACGCAAGTTAGTGGGAATTATTTTTCCCACTGAACTAGGGTGAAGTGCAATGCATATGGCTGCGTAATTGGCATCGTAGTCATTGTTTGTTTCTTATTGTTTAGAATGCCTGGACTGATGGCAGAAGATGTTTTCAGAGTTTTGTATGCTTTACCAGATTACCAGAAGATGTAGAAGATTCAGATATCGATGCTGACTCTGATGATGATTTTGAGTCACCAAATACTTCACAGATATGCTGGAAACAAATTCTAGACTTAGCAGGGGAGAATTCGAATTTTCTGTCAGGTCATGTGTTGCTGCAGTGAAGTGGCAGAATACCAAACTTGTTTGTATACTATCAAATTACCACAATCCAAACACATTACAACTGTTTTGAGAAGAAACAAAGATGGAAGCGGAAGTGAAGTAAGTATTCTGCCCATTGGCTGTGGCAGAGTATATTAAAATAATGGGAGGAGTGGATAGATTTGATCACCTGCGTGAACGGTATGCTGTAGGCTATCGTTCATGGAAGTGGTGGCACAGACTGTTTTTCTTTCTTGTAGATTTGGCAGCTGTCAATTCCTACATTATGTGGAAGCTACAGAAGACAGAAGCAGACCAGCCAACATTTAGATTGCACTTGGCGAGGCAGCTTATCTCTGGAATCTCAGGTCATAAGCGAAGAGGAAGGCCTGTTCATTTTCAAACACCAGAAAGGGGACATGTCTGGAGTGCCAGATGAAGTTCGTCTGGAGAAAGTTGGAACTCATTTGCCTACAAAAGCTACAACAAACACAAGATGCAGCCAATGTAGCACCAAGAACAAAGAAAAGAAGAAAACTAATGTTCAGCAACTGTCGGGTACCTTTGTGTGTAGCACCATGCTTCTGTAAGTCCCATAGTACATCACCTTAGTGAACTCTAAGGACAATATGAACAAATACTAATATAAATGTAATGTTTAACATGCTTTTTGTACTAAAAAAAGGATATACATTTTTTAAAAAAAATTAGCAATAGAAGTTACTCCAGAGTTCGGTGGGAACAATAGTTCCCACTAATTTTTTTATACTCTTAGGCTAAACTCTCACTTTTAAGATTTAAACTATGGTTTTATGAATGGTTCCTTAGCCCAATAAAGTGTTCATAAATAGTCTACAACTTATGGAATTAATTTGGTCACTGAAGGGTTAAATACTGAAAAATATACACTTGGGATCACCTAAAATTTGCATCGGAAACATAGCGAAATGGAAAGTGCTTCTGATGTGTGGTTTTCACAGAATGGATTGGTAGTCAGGGGCTGGTACTGTCAGCCAATAAATAGATTGTAACAATAATTAGAAAATGTATTTTTTGTAATCATACACTTCTTTTTAATAGAATAGGGCTATTGATATTAACAGACTCAAAGTTTGGTATTTGTTGCGGGAGTCTAGTGCGAATCGTTTATGAGATATCTTAATCTGAAAAGTTTCCAAGCCAACACATGTTTGTGCCAGCCATCCTGCATAGTTGTTAGGTAAGATGTTTTTATGTTTGCTTAAAGTGTTCTTGTGTGTTCCTTGAATGTATTGCGACTTGCTAGTCAGATAGTGTGTGACAGTCGACAGTCCAGGCAGCAGGTCGTGAGTGGAAGATGGGACTTACCAATGCACAAAAAGCCGACATGCCCATGGTGTATGGCGAGAGTAGGTAGAAGGCAGTTGGCACAGTGTAGGCGGCAAGATATACCAATAGACTTCAAGCATTTCGGCAGTTATTTATCAAGGTCATCAACTAGTTACGTTAATGTGGTAGAGGAACACCTAAACAACGTAACCGAGGGGAAAATGTGGCGACAGAGGAGAGGGAAATTAAAGTTCTTGCTGCTGTTGCAGTTGATACGCACGTTAGCTCCCGCGCAATCGTACAAAGAAAGTGAATGAGTCAGGTAATTGTCCTACGCATTGTGCATCGAATTAGGTTCCATCCCTATTAGTTCTTTCCCGATCAAGAGCTGCAAGGAAACGATTTTGAGAATCGTGTTACCATCTGTACATGGGTATTAAGACAAGATACTTCAGATGTATCACGTATTTTGATTAGTGATGAAGCAACACTTACAAATCATGGCCAGGTAAACCACCTAAACACGCACTATTGGTCTGTTGACAATTCCCACAGGCTTCGACAAGTGGAACGTCAGCGTCCATGGAGTATTAACGCATGGTATGGGATAGTTAACCATCAGCTCTTAGGCCCGTTTTTCACAGATGGAACACTGAAGCGCACAAGTATCATGGCCTCCTAACAGACAATCTTCCACGTGTGACAGAAGACGTTCCTCTGCAGACTAGAAATAACCTGTGGTCCCAAATTATTGCTGTACAGCCCATTGCGCAGAAAGGACTACAGCATGTCTTCACGAATTGTTTCCATACCGTTTAATAGGACGCAAGGGACTTGTATCTTGGCCATCCCATTCCCCGAATTTGACGCCTGTAGACTTTTTTCTAAAATGGCTCTGAGCACTATGGGACTTAACTGCTCAGGTCATAAGTCCCCTAGAACTTAGAACTACTGTAACCTAACTGACCTAAGGACACCACACACATCAATGCCCGAGACAGGATTCGAACCTGTGACCGTAGCGGTCGTGCGGTTCCAGACTGTAGCGCCTAGAACCGCGCGGCCACTCGGCCCGGCAGACATGTTTCTGCGAGGAAAGCTGAAAGATGCTGTACACAAGGACATACCAACTATACCCGACGGTACATAACAACGGATTATTGCAGTCTGCTCGTACATCTCCGTCGAAATGCTAGCAGGTATGCAGCAGTCGTACCATACCAGACGGGAAGCGTGTATTGCCTCTGGCGGTGGTCGTTGTGAACGCAACCTGTGATGAGCAACCGCCTCGTTGCTGGTCAGAATCCACATAACTTGTGCATGCGCTTGTGTTGTTCTCTAGTGCGTGCTACAACACATATTGTACAAACATCGGTGCGGAAACTTTTCAAAATACATCTCGTAAACGACTCGTGTTAGAATCCTGAAACAGAAATTACTGACCTTCTAATTACTATACTTTTAGTTTGTTAATGTCAATGGGTATTGTTCCATTATATTTGGACAAAAGTATACGTTCTAAGTGTTGTTACAATCTTTTTGTTGGCTAACAGTACGGACCCCTGACTAGCAATCCATTCTGTAAAAGCGGCACATCAATAGCACTTTCCACTTCCGCAATGTTTGCGGTGTAAGTTTTACGTGATTCACTCTGCATATCTTGACTGCCCATCGTAGTGGGGTGGTGGAAACACAGACGTTTATTACAATAACCACAAATAAAACACTCTCAGGTTGAAAGGATTGTTTCATAACTTTTTTATTCCTTCAATGATTTCGCGTCTTCACGTCTCATCTTCACTTACCAAAATGGCTCTGAGCACTATGCGACTTAACTTCTGAGGTCATCAGTCGCCTAGAACTTAGAACTAATTAAACCTAACTAACCTAAGGACATTACACACATCGATGCCCGAGGCAGGATTCGAACCTGCAACCGTAGCGGTCACGCGGTTCCGGACTGAAGCGCCTAGAACCGCACGGCCACACCGGCCGGCTCTTCACTTAATACACGTCTAATCCATGTTAAGCATTAATCTCTTAGATCACAACAGGCTTCAACGTAGAGCGTACATTCCTGCAATACGGTGGCCCGCCTGTTCTGATATGGGAAATTAGTACTTAACATCGACAAGATGTGTACTAAGGTACTCCTGAAGATGAGAAGTGAAGTCACGAAATTGTTCATGGAATAGAAACCACGTAAAACGATCCTTACAGCCTGAGACTATTTTATTTATTGTAATTAAACAGAAATACATTATACGAGTTATGAAAAAGCGGACCCCGTACTTCGCTAGCTAGTTATTTACATAGTTCATTTGAACGACTATTTTATCGAAATGGCGTGGCACGAATCACTTTATGGGATATGCATACATGACTGGTATTAACATTAATGAACACATTATTTTTTATTCTTCTCGTACAATTACATTTAAAAACAAGTTTTTTGTTTTTAATTTTTTATGGGCTACCAATTTTTTTGTGGGAAAAGCAGGCCTTGTCCAGGAGAAATGATTTTAGGTTTGATTTAAAATTTGTTTTGTTACTTGGCAGACATTTTATATTATTGGGAAAATCATCAAACATTTTTGTTTCTGCATATTGAACTCATTCCTGAACAGCTGACAGCTTTAACAATGGTTAATAAAGCTCATTTTTTCCTCTACTGTTATGGGTGTTTACATCACAGTTCTCCTCAAATTGTGATGAATTGTTTATGACCAAATCAGTTAGCGAATATATGTATTGTGATGGTGCAGTTAAAATGCCTGGCTCCTTGAATAGGTACCTTCATGACATCTGTGGGTAAACGCTTATTATTCTTACTGGCCGCTTTTGTGCCATCAGCAACTTTCTTTTCAAAAGATAAGTTACCCCAGAAAACTATTCCCTGCGGCATTATTGAGTGGAAATACAAGGAATATATCAAGAGGCTGATTTGTTTGTTTCCAAACTTAGCGGTTCTACTAAGAGCAAAAGTACCTGAACTTAACTGTTTGAGAAGTTTGGTAACATGCTTCTTCCATTCACGCCGGCCGCTGGTGGCGTAGCGGTTCTGGCGTTTCAGTCTGGAACCGCGAGACCGCTACGGTCGCAGGTTCGAATCCTGCCTCGGGCATGGATGTGTGTGTTGTCCTTAGGTTAGTTACGTTTAAGTAGTTCTAAGTTCCAGGTGACTGATGACCTCAGCAGTTGAGTCCCATAGTGCTCAGAGCCATTTGAACCATTTTTTTCTTCCATTCACGTTTTCATTTGTATACACAAACAAGAATTTTGATCATTCTACCCTATTTACTGACAACTGCTGATATGGTACATCAGTTGTTGGTATGACTATTTGTTGTAAAGAACTGAATGTAGTGTGTTTTATCAAAATTTTAAGACAGCGCATTTTCTGAAAACCACTTAGTAATTCTTTGGAAAACATCATTTAACATATCTACTGTTTCCTTCTCTGTAATGGGATATATTATAACATTAGTATCATTTGCTAAAGTATCATTTCTGCTTGTTGAATGTTAGGTGAAAAGTGTTTCACGTATGAGGAATAGGAGTGGACATAAACCGTTTGTTAAGTACGATTCAAACCAGACGTGTGTAAAGCTGGGAGTTCCATAAAACTTTAGTTTTTCTAAGAGAGTAACATGATCTGAACAATGAAACGCCTTGCAAATATCGCAAAAAAATTCCAACCGACGATATTTTATTATTTAAGACTTGTACTAATTGATGAGTGAATGTATAAATGGCATTCTCAGTTAAGCAATCCTTCTGGAATCCCAATTGTAATATGATAAGTAGACTGTTGCTACTCAAGTGTGAGACTGCTCTTGAGCGCATTACTATTTTGGAGAAATATGTCAGAAAGAGATCTGGATGATACTTGTTTGAATCTGTCAATTGCATATTTTAACCTACCAGGAAAAATTCCCTGTGCCACTGATGCATTGCATACATCACTAAGGACATTACATATTAACTTGGAGAAAGAACTCTCTTTGAAATTCCATCGAAACTACATGAGCTTTAGTTTTTAACCTCAGTGAAGGATGTTTGGTGCAACTTCTTGTTGCTTTGAAGTTTTGAGGAATGACATTTTTAATACATTCTTTAGTTTCTTCGACCGAACCGGGATAAACGGTAGGGGGAAGAAACAAAAGCCATGCCTTCCTTGTCTAGAATTCATCCACACATAACATTCTAAAGTAGAGCAACATTTAAAAACAAAACAAACTAAGACCTTTCTTGTAAAATTACAAGTATTCACACAAAAGTGATGAACACATTTTACGCACATATTTTTAGTCGAAACAAGTAATTTTAACCCATTGATAACGCAATCTGATCTTTATATTAGCGGTAGATGGAAGTGAGCACACACAAGACGCAACGACAACGGGGGAGGTCACTAGGAAGCAAAGTATCTTCACATGGAAAATATGCATGGAAATATTATCAACCTACGATACAACCTAGAAATGTTTGGTCGCACCTTATAGCCCCGATACCCGAAAGGTACTCGCTCTAAACGGCCTAATCTCATCCTGAATAGAGAGAATACCAAACCTTCATGGTCGAAATAAAGCAAATCTTTGAGGGTAACAAACTGAGCACACTAAGGGTCTATTGGTCGGAAAGGACAATTTACTCTTTATTGTTATAAAAAATTACACCTTCCAGCTATAATTTGAGCTCACAGCGCTTTTTCAATATGACAACCACCAGTTTCAAAGAATCCATCACCCAGAAGCTCAAAAATTTGCCACACTCTCTCAAACATCCGTGTTGCCTGACGCACAACGAGGCAAATATGTGGGAGCCGAGCAACCTGTTGTTGCTACTCTGGTGACTGGGGTTTCATACACTGAAGAATACATGCAACCCAGAAACAAAAAGGGTCCACTGTGTACACGTCACAAGAAAATTTTGCATCGATTTCCCGAATAGCGTAACCAGCGCGAATGCAGACACCTGAGCAGTTAACGAACATGTGTCTCACACGTACTTTTCACTCAACATTTCGTGCCGTCTGATACATTCATTCCCAACCACTGTCTCTTTACCTCAAAACATCCAGCGTAACATTTTCTACTTTCTGCGTAATTTTGACCGTAAAGGTTTGAACCACCCTGAATGAAGTCATATTGCGGGAGCAAGTAAATGCAACACCTTATGTGACTAAAAATGCTCGTTAAAAGATTATTAGTATCCTTTTGTGCTCGTTATTTATTTCATACTAGCGTGAATCAGTGGGAATCCCTAATGGGAATATTTGAGAGGAGATTTTTCAGTTCCGGCATTCGCCTGAAGACCACGGGAGACCTCCAGAAAATATTGGTCGGACTGGTGGACTGGAACAGTTTTAATGTACTATCCCAGATAAAAACCGTTTTTATGTGTGTGTACGTATGGGTCAGACTGTTCTACCAGAACCCGACGAGCCGGATACGACGCTGCCGGACTATCTGACGACTTCCATATTTATTGTGGGAGTTCATCAGGGATGTGCTCTCTCACCGCTCCTATTTATCATTGACATGGATACCATCACAAGAAACCTGCAGTAAACCTCACCCTGGATGTTACTGTATGCTGATGATGCGCTACTGGTCAGTGAAGATCTAGAAGTGCAAGTCCAAGCCTGAAATGACCGCCTTGCAGATGTAGGAGAACGGCTCAATGTGTTGAAAACATATTACCCTTCCACAGATTTCAATGACTCTGTAACAACCAGAATCAATGGTGTTGACCTCCCAACAGAAGAACTTTTAAGCTCCTGGACTCGACAATTGCGGTCGATGGAAATCTCATGCAGAAGTCTCCAACCGCCTTAGCAGCCTGTGGCTGAGTTGGCGTTCCGTTACTGAAGTACTACGCTACAAGGAAATTCAAAACATGCTCGAATCAAAAGTATATCGACCTGTAATCCATCCAGTTGCACTGTATGGGGCTGAATGCTGGCCTTCAACAAAGGAAGTAGAACAAAGTCTTGGTATTATAGAGACGAAAATGCTTAGGTGGATATCGGGATTATCATTGCATGAACACATCACAAATAACGAAGTTCACAGGCTATACGGTGTTGCACCAATAGTAGACAAAATGAGAAAAAGCCTACATTGGTATGGGCATGTCCTTAGAGCAGACGAGACAACACAGGCAAAGACTAGTTTCAACCTAAATGTAAATGGGAAACGGCCAGCAGGACGACCAAGGCAGCGATGGCTTGACACCCTGCATGAAGACCTCAAGACCTCAGGTCTTCACCCTGATCAGGTACAAGATCGCACAGGTGGCGACAACGACCCAGAACAGCGGACCCCGCCAGCACGCGGGACAAACGCTAAGGTAGAAGAAGAAATGTATGTACGTATGAAATTACAATGAAATGAACCCTGCATGAAGACCTCAAGACCTCAGGTCTTCACCCTGATCAGGTACAAGATCGCACAGGTGGCGACAACGACCCAGAACAGTGGACCCCGCCAGCACGCGGGACAAACGCTAAGGTAGAAGAAGAAATGTATGTACGTATGAAATTACAATGAAATGAACACCCTTAGCTGCTTACAGACGCTGACATACAACGGGGACAGATAAAAATGTGTGCCGCGACGGGCACTCGTACCCGGGATCTCTTGCTTACATGGCAGACGCTCTATCCATCTTTTTTTTTTT
The DNA here is from genome assembly GCF_021461395.2 of Schistocerca americana. Classification (NCBI taxonomy): domain Eukaryota; kingdom Metazoa; phylum Arthropoda; class Insecta; order Orthoptera; family Acrididae; genus Schistocerca; species Schistocerca americana. Next base: position 434,148,210 of record NC_060119.1, on the reverse strand, counting down.
AATTTCATTTTGTTCGTTTTCGTTCGTTGCATCTGGTCGGGGCGGACATCGTAAGACACCCTTTTAAGTTCGCTGTTGATCTATTAACTCAGTTTTTTTTATTACGGAGGGTAGCTAACCCTCTGACGAAACACACTGAGCTATCGTGCCGGCTATCCATCTGCGCCACCGAGGCCACTGAGGATAGCGCCACTGCAGGGATTTATCTCTGGCAAGGCTCCCACGAAAACCACATTCTCAACGTATTGTCCCGCGTTACATTCGTAGTGCCCCCGCTCATTATACTCATTACTCGCGGCGCGTTGCCGATTCCCGTAAGAGTTCGGGCACTGTTTGTGCATTCGCACAGAAGAAGAAGATGGTCAAGTGGCCGGTGAGCCTTAACTATATATTTACTAAGATGGTATCTGTTCTTTCGGACATGTCCGAAAGAACAGATACCATCTTAGTAAATATATGTATGTAGGTAATTACAATACCTTACAAAAAATGTAAAGCACAAGTAGGACACGTCCGGATGTCAATGTAACTTCGTACATGTACACAACATAGAAGGGCATGTCAATGATTAAAGCTGCAGTTGTCTATGACAGGTAAAACGGCCACGGGAGTGCATTAGTGTGGTTCGGGTCTAGTCCTGGTAAGATATGTACGGGTGGGTGGAGAGGGTGGTAGGTGAATAGCATCAGATATTGAGTGATCACTTTGAAGGACACGGAGACAGCGCTGTTTCACTTGAGTATGCGGCGTCAGCACCTGATATAATTTGAAGGTGGCCTGATTGTGGGTCTCCAGAAGGCACGCCGGTCGAATCGCTCAAGATCTAGTTTTGTGAGCCATTCGAATGTTACAGTCGCCCGATACTGGACTCTTGGGAACGTAGTGTGGGAATTAGTGACGTCAAGGTTCTGGTCGACCACCTCTAATCACCACAAGTGAGATTGATATATTTTGCACTAACAAGGGGAGGCCACGTTTGGAACACGGATTTACTACAAACTTCGTACAATCGTAGTACTCCATGAGGACAACAAAATGTGTAAGTAGTAGCGCGTACTTCTCAAGCGATATTGAGAAAATCGCAAGATAATTTCGGTCGTCGAATATATATCCGTGCGTGGCCATTTTAACCATGAAGCGGCTGCAGTCGAGTGGTGACGGCACGGTAGCTCAGCGTGTTCGGTGAGAGCGTTAGATTCCCTTTCTGATAAAAAAACTGAACGAACAAACTGAACGGGTGTCATCGGACGTCCGCCGGCACAAATTCAGCGAACAATAGAGAAAAAAATGTATTTTTTTTTTAGTGTTTGGCGTTCGAGCCGCTGGATCGCTGGATCGAGTTCCGTTCGTCAGTTTTTTTTATTTTCAACACAATCATTTTCTTTACTATTTATATTACAATTGATATAACGGGAAAAATACGTGTAATCAGATGAACTTTTATTAAATTTGCAGTGTTATTTGGCAGTCTACTAATTTTTATTATCACAAATAATATAATATTCATAACTATCGACCAGTAAACGACCAAACGCATACAGTCCCTGTCTTCAAAACTGTTCGTATTTAATCGAAAGAGAACTAGAAATTGCTTCTCCGCAGACGCTATTAAAATACGCTCGATACTGCATAACCAATTATCAGCGCCGATTTTTAAGGAAATACTGCGTTATGCATGATTTGCTTCCAACCTATCATCTAAAAGAGAGGTTTTTGAAAATTTAACAAGGTTTGTTTTTCCACAGAAAACCTCAAAAGACCTTGCGTATGCGGAAACATAGCATTTATTCAATGCAGCTGGTGCCGTTTAACTTTATGTTTTCTATGTTTTTACAAAAAATACCACCCTGAAACTTGTAATGTCGAAAGCGACGAATTGTACATCTTTCGAAAGCCATCTGTGCCGGTCAAAACTTGGAGGTAACAAGTCGTTTCGGGCTCCTTCCAGGTATAAGGGATTTCTCAAATCACGGACAAGCATACATTTTCAGTGTGACTTTATGCATTTGGTCGTTTACTAGTCGATAGTTATGAATATTACATTACTTGTGATAATAAAAATTAGTAGACTGCCAAATAACATTATAAATTTAATAAAATTTCATCCGATTACACGTATTTTCCCCATTATATCAATTGTAATATAAATAATAAAGAGCATGACTGTGTTGAAAATAAAAAAAAAAAAACACTGACGAACGGAACTCGATCCAGCGGCTTGAACGCCAAACACATTTTTTTTTGTAAAAGGAAATAACATTATGTTCTATATTGTTCGTTGAGTTTGTTCAGGGCGGACGCCTGATGGCACCGATTCAGTTTGTTCGATGATCCGTTCGCTCAGTTTTTTTTTGTTATAAAGGGTAACTAACACTCTTACCGAACGCGCAATTTTTTTTTTTTTGTTGCATTTTGCTCGTTATTCATCGTTGTGTTTGGTCGTTGCGGACGTCGCAAGACATACTGTTCAAGTTCGGTGGTTGATCCTTCCACTCAGTTTTTTATTACAGAGGCCAACCGGCTCTCTGACCGAACACGCTGAGCTACCGTGCCGCCGCCACTGAATTGCAGCCGCTTCATGCTTAAAATGGCCACGCACAGATATACAGGGTGTTACAAAAAGGTACATTCTGTTGCTGTGTGTTTCCATTCCATGATTAATGCGATTTGAAGGGAAGTAATAAAATGAGCTCTAACATGGAAATTAAGCGTTTCCGGACAGATGTCCACATAACATCTTTTCTTTATTTGTGTGTCAGGAATGTTTCCTGAAAGTTTGGCCGTACCTTTTTGTAACACCCTGTATATTCGACGAACGAATTATCTTGCGATTTTCTCAGTAACGCTTGAGAAGTACGTGCTACTGCTTACAAATGTTGTTGTCCTCATTGAGTACTATGATTGTACGAAGTTTGCAGTAAATCCGCGTTCCAAACGTCGTGGCTTTCCCTTGTAAGCCCACAGTAAGCCCTCCAACTCTGCTCCAGGCATCCGCGAAGAAGTAATGAACAACCTGCAACATCCTGCATCGTCCTGCTCCATTGGTCGGAGACTAGTGACAGGCGGACGAGGGTATAAACGTCCCGTGTTTAGGGTACCACAACACAAACGATTGCATTTGGAGTGATGTTGCGAGTGGGAAGCACTTAGTGCCGATGAGGGAACTCTGACGGTACAACGGTATGTTACGGATATGTTACATGCCGATATATTACCTCTCTTGAGACACAATCATGGTGTCATTTTTCTACAGGACAACAATGCTCGACCACCCATGGCACGCGTCTCTATGAACGGCGAGCGTGATGTTGAGGGTCTCTAGTGCTCAGCAACGTCACAGTATTTGTCCCTGATAGAACACGTGTGGGACCAGCTCGGAAGTCAACTGTGTCCAGCGCCAGTCTCCAGGATATCAAGGACCAGTCACAACAGTAGTTGCCTCAGGAGAGAATACAGCTGCTTATGACACCATTCTTCATCGAATCGGTGGATGCATCCAGCCCTGAGGGTGTGCAACATCATGTTGATAACTGGGCTCATACTGCCAAGTTCTTTGAAAATATGAATCGATTGTATAATCACCGAAATAGCATCACATAGCCTCTCACGCGGCGAAGTTCCATTTCGTTCCCTCCTACCCTTCTGGGTGTTTCACCATTTTTTGTCTAGCAGTGTACATACAACAGATACTGCAACCTAAATCTATGTGAACTTGCTTTTTTGTATTCAATCTTTGGTCCCTTTCAACAATTTTTATCTTGTAGATTTCTTTCTTGACGATTTGTTTATGCCTCAAAGTGAACCTTGCCATCCGATAGCTTCTCTTAGTGAAGTTGTACCACTAATTTGGTTTTTTTCCAAATTCTGTTCAGTAACTGCTCATTAGTTATTTGACCTACATATCCAATTTTCAGCATTTCCTGTAGCACAACTTTCATAAAGTGTCTACCGTATCCCCTTCTTGTTTGATCTGTTTATCTTCCACGTTGCGTTCCGTACAATCCAACTCTCAACACTAACACATTCATAAAGTTGTTCCTAACACTTGAATTTATATTCAGTGTTATCAAATTTACCTTTCTCATAAACGCTTTTCTTGCAATTGCCAGTTTGCATTTTATACTGTTTCTACTTCAGGTGTCATCAGTTATTTTGCTTCCCAAACAGCAAAATTCAATTTCTTATCCTCATTCTGTCATCATCACCTGATTTAAGTTGACTACGTCACAGAACCTTCTTTTTTTTGTATTTTGATATTCATGTCATAACCTCTTCTCAGTACATTAACCACTGCACTCAACTTATCTTCGAAGTCCTTGGGCGTCACTGACAGAATTACAACGTCATCGGCAAACCGCAATTTTTTTTGTTTCTTCCCCTTCAACTGCAATTACTTTAGTAAACACAGTCCACGTGCCCTAGAGGGCCCATTGCTACCCCGTCATCCTCTGTGAAAGGCGTCATTGGACGTGGTGTAGAGGGGGAGGGGGCTCTCCCTGCCGTTGTCGGTTTTCCTGACCTGGAGTCCCTATCAATCGGTCAAATAGCTCTTCAACTGGCATAATCTGGAACACCTCCTGCCACCAAGGAAATATGCCTGACGGAACCGGAAATCGAGTCCGGGTCCTCCGCATGGCAGGCAACAGAGCTGACCACTCAGCTGCAGAGGCGGACTCAACTTTAATTCATTTGCAGATTGTTTTTTTGTTTCCTTCACAGCCGGCTAAACGTACAGATTAAATATCATCTGGGAGGGACTTTAATCCTGTCACATCCCCTACTTCACCACACCTTGTTTTTCAAGCCCTTCTACTCTTGCCACTGCAGTCTGCTTTCTGTAAAAGTCGTCGATGATTTCTCGTTTATCTGTATTTTACTCATCAAATGAGCAGTACCATATCTGAAGTGACACTGTCTTCAGGAACACAGTCAGGTCTCGACCGGAAACAAGGCACAATAGGCTATTTTCCTATTTTAAAAATATGGCTCGGATTGTTGTCCCGCATTTATGGTCAACATTCTCAAAAATATCTCTCATTTTGTGTAATTTACGTTTAAAAATCATAAAGTAAAATGGTTCAAATGGCTCTAACCACTATGGGACTTAACGTCTGTGGTCATCAGTCCCATACACTACTGCCAGCTAAATAAAAGATTCAAACTATGGAAGGCACTAACTACTGATAGGGATAGTTAGCAAATGAAAGATATTAATAGAGAACAAACAATGTATTTACCTTAATATCATCAAAAGTCATAATATATATAGCAGTTCATGACAAATTACAAAACTCCGCCATCTCTCTCCCCACATCCACCACTGCTGGCGGCTCGCCTCTTACTGCGCAACGCTACGCGCTGTTCACATCCAGCTGCCGCTGCCCAACACTACAATGGCAGACAACAATGCAAACTAGCCACAGACTGCACACAGCACAGCCAGTGATTTTTATACAAAGGTGGCGTTACCAATAAAAAAACCTAAACAGCCTACTTACATAGCCCCCATGCTCCCCACAAAAAATTTTACAAATTGTTTTGGGCAGTGGCCAATAATGATTTGATAAAATTTTTCATAATTACAATAACAAAGATATCAAATGCACACACTTATTGATACAATGTTGGTCAAAAGCTAAACTTTCTCACAGTCCATAAAGACAGTCCTAATCGTTCATTACAGTAAAATAGCAGTGTTTTTCTCAAAGTCTGAGCAGTAAAAGAAAACGCACACAGAAGTAGTGGATTGCCATACAGTCTTGAAGAAGTAGTGTTGTCCTTCCAACGGAAAGACAGTGCTGACTCTTGACATGCAGACAGGTAATGGGTCACAACAGAACAAACCCACAGCAGAGTCATTCGAAGTTTTGAAGAATATTGGTAGGTAGGTCATCACCGAGTAGACCCACTGTAGTCGTGGTAGAGATTATGGTATTAGTGAGCCACCAGAGGTGCAGGCCCACTGCAGTCCTGGTAGAGATAATGGTATTGGTTGGCCATCAAAGATGCAGACCCCCTGTAGTCCATGTAGAGATGGCCAGCAACCATCTGTTGTGACTGTGCAGGTGCACAATCACCATTGAAGAGTCTTGCGGATAATATAGCAAGTCCATAAACCACCACTTGTGCACTCACAAAGAATTTTTTTGAAATGTTCTTAGAACCAGCAATGCTGTTATCCAGTCCCTTGCTGAATTATTAGCACACGTGCAAACACTAACAGTCACTACTTCTCACATATTGTCCATATACTATGACCAACAGAAATATGTGCAGTGAAATGTAACTTACAAGTTACTTAATTTGTTGAACTGGTATGAATTACAATATTATAACGTAAGAATACAATAACAATGGTACAAAATGCATCAGTAAAGAACATAACAATACAGATAACATTTGTAGTAACACAGGCTTTACAAAAGAATAGAAATAAACATATACATCAGTGTTGCAAAAATAATGACATAAGTACATACATAAAGATCAGAATAACTTTTGAAACATCAACTTCACACCTAAACATTAAAACAGAACTGAATAAATAATGTCTAAACATCTTTACAAAGAAAATACCATATTATAAATGCAAATTATATTTGAGGATAACAGTATTCCTCATCATAGTGAATGTAGCTTAGTACTAGAACAGAAAAAAATTTCTATGAAACAGTACACAGAGACAGGAAGAAAAGAAATACACAAGGGTACACAAACACATAGCATAATAATACAAAAGGAAAGGACAGGGTTTGTTTTACTGCAGTATTTTGCAAACAAAACTTTCTTTACTTCTTGGAGATCTCCCTTCATTTCATCATTATTCCCAAAAAGTCCTATCTATACCTGCTTTCTGTATTCTATTCATATTTCTTTCAAAATAATTATTTCTCAGTGCACAATACTTATTTTTGCCAAATCTGTTTCTTATATCTTCTCAATGCGTTTCTTCCAATTCATCACAACTCATTCTCTTATATAGTCTACCCCCTCTTAAGCTAACTTAAATCTACTGAGCTCAGATGCTAAACTAAGGGGCGAGGCAATGCAGCAGCACAAAACAATTAACACAAACAGCAGTGATAAAAAATACAAAAGGCAAAGCAAGCAGCATAAATTATGACTAATATAAGGCAATGAGCAGCAAACAAGAAAAATAAATGCGTAGTAAAACTGGCTTAGCAGAGTAACACAAATTAAAATTCAGTAGCACTATGCCTGGCAAACAGAAGCAGTAAATGCTATAATGTATTCCTAAGCATGACAAAGCTCAAGCAGAAAAAATAGTACACTAAAGATAACAATGCAGACAAAGGTAATGTATAATCACATCTTAATGTCTATGTAATTAAAGTGGTGCACCACAACAACTTATTGTAAAAAAAAAATATTACCATGTACTTGTAAAGAATATTATTATGTATGCAGTTACTGTTACTAGTCCCTTCTTATTGTTCTTTCCTTTCCAAGTGCTCCTTTTTTGAAGAATGTGGATCACAAAATTATTATTTAATAGATCTGTTGACAGGAAGTGTTCACATTAGCAAATGCATTTAATTTTATTTTATGAAACCAATGCTGCAAGACAGCTGGAAACCAGATATCAAATGAAATAAGCAACTATGTACAAAGTAAAGCATAAGAACACCATTCAGTAGTCATGAGGCATTTCATAAGTTAGTAGAAAAATCTCTCAACTAGAGAGACAGTAGTGATAATCAGGTGTATAGACATAAAAATATTTCTTGTCATTTCATTAGGCACTTCAGTAAATATCATAAATTAAGAGCTCCACAGTGTAATCATATGTTTTCAAGTTTGACCATGTCGTTTTTGCGATGCTTTCTACAAAGGAACGTCAATAGCGAGGATAATGGCCTCCCTTTTTTTTCTCCACCTGTACCTCAGAAAGGGGCACACGCTAATGGCTTTTTCCAGGCGACTGTCGCCCAGCTGGGTGCCCACGACGCATTACGTGCAGGTGGTCACTTAACTTTCTTACCGAAATATTTACGACACCAGTTTCCGCTACAGTGACAGTCTCATATGAAAATTTCACAGGTCGAAAATTTACGTTACAAATGTGTAGAAACAAAATCCTATGAATATAACAGTGTGCAAAAAATTTTCACCTGCATTGTGATACATTCACAAATATACACACATTTCATAGCTCTTAAAGTACGATTCTTGGTTTCCAACAACCTTTTTCACAAATCAGAGTCCCTAAACACTACTCATTATTCCTTACCTCATTGTACATATACATATTCATCGACACTTCTTCAATATTTCATCATGAGAAATACATAGCATAATGAACATTCCTCAACGTCATAATACACATCGTCGTCGTACTAATATCATAACACCTCAGTCAAATCTCAAAAACGTCGTAGCTTTCTGCAATAATTTCAAACCCTAAAAAATATTCTCTGCTCATTTCAATAGTGTCATCTACCTCAAACGTACTTTAAAAATCATGATCTCATACCTAATACATCATTCAAAGCTCTCGTAGTATCACAATGGTTCTGAAAAAATATGAACAGTTCACAAAGTACAGACAAAATACAATTTCGTAAGTGTGAAGTTACCCAACTGTGTAATTACGTAAACATCTGTCACTGACGTAGTAAAAAAAATGTTTGTCTCTCTCAGTTAAATGATCAGATAGCTGTGTAATTCTGTCTTAGAGAAATATGGTACCGATGTGTAAAGTTGTATAAGCAAATACCATATTAGCTAGGGCTCCTTGTGCTTGCCAAACACATGGTACACAAAGTAAGTGTGTACCCCCCCCTGAGGATTAATGTAACTATACCCTCAGGTGTTACAGATTACAGCAATGGAATGAAATATATCACAGAAAACCCTTGTATCATTGTACTTCAAATATCTTAAAAAATGCATGTTTTAAGTGCGAAATTTATCACTCAAATACGTGTCCTGTAGCGCTAAATGTGCGTCTTGCTGTAAGATAATCTCTGTGGAAGTGTCGTAGTTATCGTCCTCCGAAAGCTAAGTTCTGCAGAAGCCAATGTACTTACCTCATAATACACCAAATTTCAAGTAAACCAACATGTTGCATTAAAATCTCATTAGCAGTGCTGGTAAATGTTCTAAGTATGTGAGCCTTATAGTCGTTACGTAATCGTGCAACTAACAAGCAAGAATGTACACACACAATAACACTGTGACATCTGTTCACTATAACAATGCATTCGTAATTTCTTTTTAAAAATGTTCCCTAGGTTCTAGACTGGATATTTAACTTCAAACATTGTTGCATGTTAACAGTTTCTTAAGTCTGACAAAGCATACTAGAAATGTGAAGTGAAAAGTTTTATACCAAAGACAAAGTTAAAAAGCAGATTATCTCTCAATAAATGGTTTTACATGTGAAATGTGGTGTAAACCTTTACTCTTCCTAGTACGCCGAGTTTCAACTTCAACGCAATTATCATGTGGTACACGTCGGATTCTGTATGGTCCATTGTAAACTAGAAAGAATTTGTGACTTAAGTGTTTCTTCTTATGTGACAAGGAATGAACTTTAATGAGAACTTTCTGACCAATATACAATTTCTTTGCATTTGCTTTACCGTGTAGTTTTCTCCTTTTGTCTGCTGCAGATTTTATATTTTTAAGAGCCAAATCAATTATGTCTTTGTGTCGAAGTTTACGTGTATTCGGGAAAGGTACAAGCTCTCTGATTCTGTTCGGTGGTTCTTCATTCTTCAGTACAAGAGTAGGTGGTAAAGCAGTGGAATCATGAGGCATTTCATTCAGCACGTTTTGAAATAAGTGTAAATATCTGACCCAATGCTGATGCTTTCTGTGACAATAAAGTCTGCAAAGCTTATTGATTTCTTTCATAATCCGTTCAGACGGGTTACAATGTGGTGAGTACAATGAAATAAAAACAGGTTTGATTTTATGGTTGTGAAGCATGCGTGACCAAACAGCAGATCTGAATTGCGGTCCGTTATCTGAAATGACTTTACTAACGTGTCCAACTTCACGTAAGAAATTTTTAACAAAGGCGTTGGATACAGACCGTCCAGTGGCTTTACGTAACGGTGTGAAAAAAACAAATTTTGAAGTAAATTCAACAGCGACTAGAACGTACGAAAATCCATTAGATGTTCTGACAAGCGGTCCCAAGAGATCAACAGCAGCAAATTCTTTTAATTTAGAAGGAATGATAGGAAACAGCGGAGCACGATGTGAGATAGTAGATGGTTTCGCCTTTTGACAAAGTTTACAAGTAGACAAGTCTCTTCGAATTTGCTTTTCCGTATTGTTTAAATAACAAGTCGTTCGAAGAATATGATAACATTTTCGTGGGCCAAAATGTGCGTAGCTGAAATAAATGTACCAAATGAGCTTATTAACAAATTCGTCTGGAATGCGAAGTACCCATAGCTTGTCATCAACAGTGCAGCGTTTGAAGAGTATGTTGTTTCTAACCAGGTAATAATGCCGAATCTGAGTGTGTGTCTTTTCATGCCATTTACTTTTGATGTCTTTCCAAATCGGATCTTTATCTTGTTCATGAGAAATGTCCTTTAAAGATGTGGTGATGAAGTTTTCAAAGGCGACTTTCTGAATGTAAAGAATACTGAAATTTTTCTCAATGTTGTCTTCTGTGTTACTTTTCTCAAGCCCAACCGGTGCGCGTGACAGCGCGTCCGCAACAATGTTCTCCTTGCCAGGAATGTAGACTATTGTGAAGCGGAATTCTTGCAGAAACAATGCCCAACGTTTTACCCTGTCATGATTTAATTTTGCAGACATAAGAAATTGTAATGCACGATGATCACTGTATACTTTTACGTGCTTACCAGAAAGAAAGAAACGGAATTTGTTAAATGCCCAAACGATAGCTAAAGCTTCTAATTCAGTAACGGAATAATTTTTTGGAGAATTTGTTAGCACTCGGCTAGCAAAAGCAATGGTTTTCTGAACAGTAATGTCATTTTCTATGGCTTCTTGAAATAAATGGGCACCAAGACCGACTTTAGAAGAATCTGTGCTAAGGCAGAAATCTTGTGACAGATCTGGATGAGCTAATATTGGCGCGTGAAGTAACGCTTCTTTCAAAGAATTGAATTCCAACTGTGCTTGTTCGTCCCAGTTCCAAATAGTATTTTTTCCAGTGAGAGAACAAAGTTTTGGTGTAACTACAATTTGCATATTCAGAAAACGACGGTAAAAATTTACGAGACCTAGAAAACGGCGGACTTGTCTTTTTGTGGATGGAACTGGAATGGCTCTGATTGCTTCTAACTTTTCAAGATCCGTCTGAATGCCTTCAGAAGAAATAATGTGTCCCAAAAACTTCACCTTTGTCCTACCGAATTCAGACTTTTCCAAGTTAACTGTAATTCCAGATTCTGCAAAAATATGTAACACGCTGTTGAGGATGCGATTGTGTTGTTCCAATGAGGCTTCTGCTATCAGAATATCGTCTACATATAAGGTGATGTGACGTTTTAAGAACTCAGGTAATATGGAATTTAGCCCGCGAATGAATGCTGCCAAAGAAATGTTCAAACCAAAAGGAAGTTTCCGAAACTGATAAACGCCGAAACAAAGGAAAGCTGTGTATTTTCTACATTCTGGATGAAGTTCGATCTGATAAAAGTTGGATCTGAGATCAACAGAAGACAACACTTTTACGCCATTAAAATTTTGAAGAAGTTCTTCCATCGTCTGCGGCCTGTCTGTTTCAGGAATAATGATAGTATTCATTTGTCTCGAAACTAAGACAAGCCTGATCGATCCGTTTTTCTTCTCAACAACATGTAACGGATTGTTGTATGAGCTTACTGCAGGCTCAATAATGCCCTCGTCAAGCATAGATTGCATTTCTGTTCTAACACGGTCCCTATAATGTGCTGGAATTACGTATGGTCTACCACAAAATTTAGTATGCTCACGAACACAAAATTGGTATTGAAATCCCTTGATTGTTCCTGTTTTGTGAGTAAAAACTATGGAATGTGCTTGTAAAATCTCAAAGAGGTCCTGCCTATCAGTGTCATTACAATTCTCAATTATTTGAATTTTATTCTGAATTAACTCATTAGTTTCAAATATGCCGTCGATATCATCCCTGTCAGTACTTGCAGAGTGATTGTTAGTGTCTAGTTCCGTAGAAAATTCCGAACTGTTGTCCAACAGAAGGTAAAGCCGATTAATTTCTTTGTCATGGTTTGAGAGCCAATCTTCAAATTTCAAAGCTATTGACTTACCTTCCTTCTCTAAACTTATTTCAGCATCGTGAAAGTTTAAGATTGCTTTGTATTCATTCAAAAAGTCTACTCCTAATATAATTTCCGTCGACAATAATGGAACAATAAGAAAGTTCATAGAGAAGCTGTGGCTTTGGCAAAATAATTCTAAATTGGTTTGTTGGCGTACATCTACACTTTTCCAAAGATTGCACCTTGTAATTTAATCTTACGTAACGGAAGTGTGGGGCAATCGTTCGATTTGTTGCATTTGCTAAAAGCTGTTTCACTAATTACTGAAATGGGACTGCCAGAGTCAAGTACTGCCGTAAATTTTACGTCATTTACAGTAATGTGAATCACAGGATATGTAATGTTGTTATGTTTTACGTCGTGTTCCTGGAGTAAGATGTCCCTAATGTCTTCCATTTTTACGTAATTACTAGCTACGGCAGCTGCGTCGTCAGTTTCATAAGTACGTTTTGTGGCTGACAGCGGTGTGAGTCATTGCCTATTGTCTCTTTGTTGGCGCGCGTCGTTATTGGGATTTGGAGACCTAACTTCTACAAATTCACCTCCTCGAGAGGGCCCTGCTCTGTTTGAATCCCGCCAGTTCTGATGCAATTCAGGTCTGTCGTTACGATCACATCGTCTGTCGTCATGTCGGTAGATGCTATAGTTTCTTTCTTGTCAGTCACGTGGCGGAGAATTTCTCCCTGAATCGTAACTGCGCGCTGGACCGTTGCGTCTAAAGTTATTCTGTCTCACTTGATAAGAATTATTTTGGTTCCCAAATTGTCTGTTTCTCTGATTGTCTCTGTGATAGTCACTACTGCGGAGAGGTGATCTTTCCCTGTAATTATTACTACTCTGCCAACGGTTGTCATACGGGTGGTGTCTGTTTTGGTCACGATATGTGTTGTGAGAATAGCCTTGTCGTGTCCAGTTATTATTTCTTTCATCGCGGAATTGTGACAGATGTGACCTGTAATTGTTGTGCTCCTGTTTCCGCGTTCCCCGATTGTCAGTGTCAATTACCAGTTCTTGTAACAGTCCCTGAAAAGCCTCAATGTCTTCTTTGCAACGTCCTGCTAAAATAATATGTCGTAAATGTTCAGGTAATTTGATTAAGCAAATGCGGATGAGTTCTGAGGGGCTGTATGGGTTTGACAGGTACTGATTCTTGTGCAACATGTCTTCAAAATATTTCACAAGACTGGAGAATTCAGATTGTTCGAAATGTTTCATCATTATGATACCATGTTTTACTCGGTCTTGTGTGGCTTGAGACCAATATGCTGAGAGGAAGGCATGATAAAATTCTCCTTCACTGTGGCAATCGTGAATGACCGATCGCATTCTCACAGCTGGTTCATTCTCTAAGTAGCCACACATAAATTCTAATCTGTGTTCTAACGACCAGTTGGGAGAAAAACAATGAGAGAATTGATGTAGCCATGCTTGTGGATGAATGTCGTTGCCAGAATTCTTAAATGTTTTGAATTTACGTGTAGTAATGAACAGCTTATAGTCAAAATCATCATGTCGGCGAGTCGCATAGCGGTCATTGTTACGTCGTTTCGGCGGTTCCATTTCAAAATTCGGTGCACCTTGCCAATTTCTGTCATAATTTCCGAAATGCGCTGTGTTATTATTTTGTGGCTGTTCCATATTTCTGTGTCCCTCGTCCCGTGTTGGAGCGCGAGTGTCCTCTGAAATATGTAATTCTTGTATTACCTGTGTCAGCTGATCTTTTACTTCCCGGATTTCTCTTTGGTGTTGCATATTAATTTGATTCAGATTTTGTTTCAGTTTCCTAATTTGTTCGCCCTCTTCTGTGTCATTAAAGACTACCGGTTTTGTGTCATTCAGATTATCATCTACCTTCGTAGATAAATTATTTAGCTGATCCTAAAGTTCAACTACTTTCTCTGATAATGAACTAATTTCCTCCATGTGTCTTTCTGAACCAATTTTCAGAGTATCTACTGTGTCCTTTAAGTTTTCTTGAGGTTTTGCAAGTTGCATAACCGAATCGGTAGATGCAACTGAGTCAATTTTAGCTTGCAGGGTCTCATGATTTTGATGAACAATAGTTTGCAGTTCTTTTATGGCTGCTTCGTGATTCTGTAATGCATTTTCATGCCGCGAAAAAATAGGTTGAAAATGCTCACAAATTTGTGTTTTTACGTCATTACAGACTTTTTGGCATTTCGATTCAATGTTATGTAACTCAGTAGTTAAATCTTCACGTGTTTGTTCAAGCGTGGTGTCTAACTTTTGAAGATTTTGTTCCATTGTGTCTAACTTTTTAAGATTTTGTTCCACTGTGTCTAACTGTTGCTGTGTTTGTCTCTGGTGTTGTTCCACTGTGTCTAACTTTTGAAGATTTTGTTCCATTGTGTCTAACTTTTGAAGATTTTGTCCCATTTGTTTCTGATTTTGTTCGAGCGTTGTGTCTAACTTTTGTAGCCTTTGTCCCATTTGTTGCATTAACTGTAATAACAGTGTACTGGTGTCTGAAACATGTTCCTCAGTGCTATTCGGCAGTGCATTTGAACCGGCAATATTCGCATTCTGAGAAGCAGAAAATGTGTCTTGATTTATTTGAGAAAACGGCGAGGACGCAAAACCTGAATCTACAGTATTTGCAAGATTGTGTCCTGTCATTTCGGAATCCTGAGGCGAGCTGTTGCCGACCGATCGATCGATAATGCTTCCCTGTTCGCTAATTGTTTCACTGCCTACACCATTATTTGATGCCCGCTCCATTTCCCTATGCACAGTTACCAAATTACTACTTTGAATGTCTGTTAATTCAATGCTCGGCGGCGCTGATAAGCTACGCTCGTCGTCACTATTATTTCTCAGTTTACTTTGGAGCCTAGTGTTACGTTTTTCACACGCCATTATTGCCACAATATTTCACACGATAACACAGAAAAGCACAATTTGAAGAGCAAAAATAAGAGAACACATTAACATAGCACTGAAAATAATATGTAGTTAATTGCAAGCGCAGCTGCGAAATACTTGGCGCAAATCTACATGCATGCCACAACTGTTTTACTGTAGAACAATGAAAGTCTGCAACTACAAAGGAGATTCTCTCTACAATTACGCGCTAGCAATAAACAATAGCTACACTAATTACACAAACTACAAGAAAAAAATCAGGAGATTCCAGTGAGGTATCCTCGGCTAAGGGTCGACATATGAAACGTCCCCTTTGAAAAATTATACAAGACTGTGTTTAACCTGACACACAATATTTTTAGCGCAACGCAATCTGACTTTCAGAAATCCCTACAAAAGAATGACCCTGACTAACATTAACCTATACATTTCACAAATCGCTTACCTCACAAAATCTTGGTTACTCGAACTACTGCAATACAGAAAGCGCCACTACTGCCAGCTAAATAAAAGATTCAAACTATGGAAGGCACTAACTACTGATAGGGATAGTTAGCAAATGAAAGATATTAATAGAGAACAAACAATGTATTTACCTTAATATCATCAAAAGTCATAATATATGTAGCAGTTCATGACAAATTACAAAACTCCGCCATCTCTCTCCCCACATCCACCACTGCTGGCGGCTCGCCTCCAACTGCGCAACGCTACGCGCTGTTCACATCCAGCTGCCACTGCCCAACACTACAATGGCAGACAACAATGCAAACTAGCCACAGACTGCACACAGCACAGCCAGTGATTTTTATACAAAGGTGGCGTTACCAATAAAAAAACCTAAACAACCTACTTACAATAGTTCAGCTATTTAGTGATGCAAAATGCATTTACCATTGTTCAGTAACAATAGAAAGTAAGTTTGTGAATGCTGAAAGTGGAAACATTACGGAATTTGATGCCTTTATGCTCCACTTATTCAGAGCTGAGATATATGCACGAACGGACATTCTTTTCCGTGCTCCCTACAACATCATTAAACCCTCTCAAAACCAAGGGATTGTGGAACTTCTGCAAATTGATCCACATGTTATATCTAGATTGTCGACAGTCATCCATGAAATACGATCCAAAGCACAATGAAATTATTCTTGGCAAATCTTAATGCTGATTTCCGCTATACAAGATACTCAGCAGACGTACTATCGCAAGCACGTGGTCTCTGAGGCAATGAATAACCAGTGCGACTGCAGAGAATAAGAATACTGCTTCGAATTCGAGAAGAATCATAATTTTTTAAAGGTTTTACACGAAATATGAAAACAGCGTTAGCAAAAACTCATTGCAGCAATTATTTCGATGGTGGGACGTATGAGAAATGGACAACTGAGGATAAATTCACCAACTTTGCTTATAAACAATTACGTTTTCTTTTCGGAAGCATTACTAGTAATGAAGAAATCACTATACTCCGACAGTACACCGAGGTATTGGGACGGTGAGGTTTTGTATACGGAGAGATATAAAGATTGTGTAACATGCAGGTAACATAAACGCAAGGGCTATGCTGCTTGTGGAAGTAAACTAGCGTCAGTGTCTGAAGCGGTCTTAACTTCATCTTACGTAAGATGATGAAACTTCAAAAGCTTAAGCAATGAGGATCCTAGCTGGGCAGTACGAAGATAAAAAGAAAACGGTGTTGCTAATAAAGTAAAAAGTCTGTCGACAAATTAACTAGAAAATGATTTGTGTGAACAGCTACTACAAATGTAAGCGCTTGTAAACGCCAAAGAAAACACAATATACTGTAAAGCTTTTTTTTATGTTAAGGTTTCTAATCGGTGCAGTGAAGGTTTGTAACTGTGATTTGGTTTTCATACGACAGTACTGTCAATTTGTTTTGTAAATATGTTAAAATGTTATTGCAAGCCAGATTCGAAACAGGGACCTATAGGTAATTTCTGCTAATGTTCGATAGTCCAGTGCTCTACCAACCGAGCTACCAACGGCGTGAAAAGAAAAGGGTGTAACGATAATTTTTGCGGAGAGTTTAATTTTGTCTATTGACACTACCTTTCTTTGTGACACCGGGAAAGCGTATCTCGGACGTAAATTAATGTTAACTTCAAAGTACAAGACATTTTTAATTAAGTAAGCGAACTTGGGCATTGACGTGGTGACATTTTGCCGGTAAAAGGCTACCAATTTTTGCGCACCTTCTCTTTCTCTGAAACACTCAAAAATAATTTTTCAAGAGTTTTTGTGAATGTTTTTGTATATCGTGGAACTACACACCATTTGTAATCCATTTTCCGAAATGTAAATTACAAAAAAAAAGACATCACTGTGAATTAGCCTTGTGAGAGTAGGAGCAGCGAGCTAGCCGGTGACGTCACAGGCATCACATGGCTCGAATAGAGCGTTTTAGTGGGATTTCTAATTATTTGAGTTTCATTTCCGTTTTTACAAAAGAATACTGAAGTTTAAGTAGGAAAGAATCGTGTTATGAGTATAAAATGACATAATTAAGTATTTAAGACGATTCCCAGAAAACAGATACCCTATTACTACTCCGCACGTTTCACTGAGATTTAATGGAAAAGCCGGCCGGAGTGGCCGAGCGGTTCTAGGCGCTACAGTCTGGAACCGCACGACCGCTACGGGCATGGATGTGTGTGATGTCCTTAGGTTGGTTAGGTTTAAGTAGTTCTAAGTTATAGGAGACTGATGACCTCAGAATTTAAGTCCCATAGTGCTCAGAGCCATTTGAACCATTTTTTTAATGGAAAAACACTGCGAAGTAACCCTCCCAGCTTAGCATCCCAGGCGGTGCTTTGTGTCGCTTGAGCCTTAAAGAGTCCGTGGTTCGATACCTTGTCAATATTATTCATTTGCCATTGTTTGATTGATTGATTGTTGTGGTGCTAACAATACAAGTTGATATGATCAGCCTCAGATGTCCTGCGACATGGATGGTAACGATTACGCTTGCCCATTGGTGTATCAAAGCGCGCATGGAGCTACCAGTACAAATGACTACTTCGGGACCGGAGTCTCTTTCCCGATTTCCTTCTTTCAGAATAGCATTTAAGTCACTTTGTATGATATATCCGTTTACCCTTCCAGTTGTGCTTGACTTTACATTTCATACAACCCAGTGTCATGTCGTGATGTCAGCTATTACTACTGTGACGCAACTATCTCGTGTTGCTGCCAATGTATACAAGGGTCTACAAAGAAGTCCTTTAGATTTTTTTGGCGAATGGCCCCTCATCTCAACCTTTTCTCATTTGCTAATGGCGCATTTACGTTGTTCATGAGGGAACGGAATGGAAATGGAGTAGGGCCGTCTCAGTTCGCCAAATACTGGCCATCCATTAACCTCAGGTTGCATTTTTGACTTTCTCCTCGGTGAAAGCGCATTTCACTCGAACAAAGAAGCTTTATCGTTTTATTTCTTTGTATAGAGTTGAAAGCGCCCTAGCGAATTGGCCCTACTGTTTGTTGGCGTCTTATTGCGAATTCAGTGTACTTTTAAAGTGGTTACTAGAGTGAGTCTAAGTAATTAGTGTATGAGAGTGTGTGTCATGTAATCTATAATGAAATCTATCACGCGTTATGACAAGTTGCTTTTGAACAGACTGACTTAACTGGATTTCACATGACCTTTCGACGAAAAGCGCCCTAATTACGAAATGCATTCATTTGATAGGAAAATAATTTTCTCTTGTTACTCTGTACGAAATATTATCAAGACCAAAGAGATACAGATGAACGAGAATTTTATTTTAGGTGTAATGTGGACAGAAATGATCTCTGTTTCACGTCTCTAAGACAAAATATATTGCATAATAACGCTGTTTTCTTGGGAAAGACACAGGCATGAAATAATAATGAAAGGCAATTATGAATGTGCATACGTACTGAATGACAATGAGACGAACTGGTTAACCGACAGAGTGGGGGAGTAATGTTGTTAAGGCTTCCCTGAACATGCACTAAATTTGAAGGAAACAATTTGAGTTTAGAGCCCTGTCAACGTGGAGTGGTTAGGATGGTTTATTCACTTCGACGAGCAAGAATGGTAAAAAAACATGTCATTGTCTTCTAAGGAAAATCGTTAGGGAATTCGTTTAAACAAGGATAACTAGAAAGGGATCCGATCTCTGCTCTTCTTGAATAACAGACACTGCTTAAACCATTGCACAACTTTGCTCAGGAAATAATAATTTTACATTCCGAACGCATTTGGCGGGTGTGCAATTTCAAACAAGCTATTGTTATCCTACACACTCGAAAATGCCGTTCCAAAAACACAGAAAATGTCTTAATCATCCTAAAATTCTATCAGGTACTCACAATATGTTATTTACGTAGTGTATTATTGCATTCTGGTAAAATGACATAGGCGTATGCTCAGGAAATTATATTCGTGAAGATTCGATGACTGAATTCATGACATTCGTATAAGGACATATGTATTTTTTTTATAAAAAAGTTAGTAACTTAAACTCAGAAGCTGTTTGTTCATTTTTGTCATTATTCACAAGTCTGAACGCCCATTTTTGAGGGAGACTTTCAGAGGTCCATAAACTCTCATGCAAGGACTAAGTTTTCATAATTTTAATTTATGGCAATATTTCGCCTTAAATTCGTTTCCAAGGCTCGAATACTGCTATTCCAGTTCTCTGTTCAGACTGAGGCAACTGCGGATGCGTTGATAATGGATGCCCTTAGGCGGATGTGTTGGTGCCATTTCTAGTTGACGCTGCCAGTGTTAAGCGGATAATCCTCGATGCGGAGCTGAAGCTAATTCACCGTAGGATCACTAGTTAAAGTAAATGTTGACGCTGCTTCACATCGAGTAACAGCTCGGGAGATACTCAAGCAGTGCAGCCTGCCCTGTCTACGCATTTAGTTCGGGCGCTTTTCGAAAGGGAAGATTAAAAAAACACTTCGTGACTAGCACCGAAAACTCTGACTTTTGCTGACCCTCTCCTGTGTCAGTTTCTGAAATAACTCCGTGAAAACGTGCAGATAAGTACCAGCAGAACATCCTATTAAGGGCATTCTGATTGTTTATGAAGAAATAAAGACTTTACAAGAAAGTTCACGTTGAATGTGTAAGTTTCAAACAAATGAAATGTTGTACACTACAGTACCTGGAGTAACGAGAAATGTTAATAAGTTTCACATTACTATTGCGCTTCTTTCTTCCACGTATTCTAAACTGTAGACACTCTGCAAAGATGTTTCTGTAATCGATCTCTGAATGTATCGCTGTCCTTCACTAACTCAGTGGGGATATATGAGGTGAAACAGTTTGGTGACCTTTAACGCCAGACAATTAGAGTCGAGTATACTGCTTATTCAGCTGGAAACTTGAGGTTTAATTGGAGAAAAGCGACTTCTAGTCTTCCTTGGGGATACGGTCAGCGTGTTTCCGAATGCAGAGGTGCTACTATGATTGAGCTTTGTCTTAAGTATGTACATCTGATGTCGCTTTCTGTTTATCATTCTCAGTTCTCGTGTTGCAAATGTTTGCCATGATTCTGGCTTGCATTACGCAGCTTGGCGTATTAATACAGGGTGACACAGAAAAATGGGTACATTTCCACAATCCAATAAAACTAGAAGTGATGAAGGAAAGAAATTGCATTCACAGTAATTGAAACCTTACAACTTTGCCATTTACGAAACATTGATGGCATTTATCGTTTTTTTTTTAAAAATTACGTCCTTTAGATGGTATCCTCCTGTACGAATACATTCGTGAAATCTGCTGTCGAGATTCCTCATCGATCGCTGCAACCTCTCAGCTGGGATACTGTAAACTGCCTCCCGAATTCTCTGTTTTAACTCATCCAGGGTTCTTGGTCAAGTCGCGTAGACTTTGCTTTTGAGGTTGCCCCACCAAAAAAAAAATCACAAACGGATAAATCTGGCGATCTAGGGGGCCAAAGAATATTACCTGATCGTGAGATCACACGCTTGCCAAATAGTTCTCGCACATATGCCATTGATTGCTGTGCCGTGTGTGACGTCGCTCCGTCCTGTTGAAACCAGGCTTCTTGAGCGTTTGGAAATTTTTTCAATGCATGCGTAACGAAAGTTCATAATATCTCCATGTAACGATCTGCATGGACAGTTACTGTATTTCCCTGTTTATTTGCGAAAAATACGGTCCGATAATCCCATGTGATGAAACACCACACCATTCTGTCACATTACTAGCGTGTAAAGCGAGCTCATGGACGACCTTAGGATTTGTATTTGCCCAGTAACGCTAATTCTGTTTATTCACATAACCTGTGAGATGAAAATGTGTCTCATCTGACATCCGCAAATTGTTTAGAAATTCATCGTCACTATTTATTTTTGTTATCATTTATTGACAGATTCCTAATTGTAACCGGTAATCGTAGTCCTTCAATCGTTGCACCATCTGTAGTTTGTACGGATAAAATTTTAAATGAACACTCCCTCGGGATATTTCAACCACTGCTGCTTGCTTACGCCATGGGCTCCGTAAGACAGACTTGCGTACAACATCAATGTTTGCTGGAGAACGTACACTTCTTGGTGGTCCTGTTGGTTTCTTTTTGAGGGCAGATCTAGTTATTAATCCAACATTTTATTGCGTCTTTCGAAGGAACGGCATCATGTTGTCCTAAATTATAAAAAACGTCGAAACTCCGTCTGCACCGCTACCAAACTATCACCGTTTTTATAAAATATTTTATGGCTAACGAACGCTGTTTTCCGTTCAAGTTATCCATGATTACTGAAATGGTGGGATGTTGATTCGCTGTCACGAACCCGCAGTGCTGCCACCTGCCCACGGCTGCCACTACTCATTTCAAACATTCCCATTATTCTGTGTCACACTGTATTAGCAGAATTTCCATATCTTTAGAGTGCATTTATCTATATACAAACTTTTTGTTCGGTGAGATGGTCATTCTTGGGGCATGATACAGAATGGAGTTGAATACATCTTGTCCTGTAGTAAACTGCTACCAACATTTTCTAAAGCATATTTTATTTAAATCTTTCCTAGATGGTAATCTGTTGTACCGTGAGTTTCTTGCGTGGACGGTTGTATACTTCATGTTGCTATAAATATGCTCAAAATTCAATTAAAACCTCTTGAATCAAAGTTCATTTAGTTTATTAGTGCTCCCTTGTAACTGTTCAAAGATCCCAACATCTTTGTGATCAATCTGCAATCTGGTTCGAGATATCACACGTAATGTTATACATTTTCTGGATTCAGCAGAGATGCCAGTATTACGGAGTCACTAATACATCCAATATACACCTTTCTCAACCGTGCTCATCGGCTATTTCTTAGCGTGTTTTTTAGGTCAGGACGTAAGCCATCAGTCAGACATGAATAGGGAGCTGGCGGTTCATCACTTTATGTAAGACTCGATTGCCAAGTGTATTTAAATTTACTATTTATAAACAGAAAAGATTAAATTAACAGACTGAGCCAAGCATGCTCATACTACGTAACAGCGCTACAATATGAGCAGAGGACTTCAGTTTATGCATCTAGAGAGAGAAAGTTTAATAAAACACTTTTTCATTTCCTTACATTTTATGTGTGCATGCTGTAATGTTCGTCTATTATCATTTTGACGGATGATGAATTCAATGTACATTCAAATGGGAAAAGATATTTTTTTTGTGTTACGTAATTACAATTTAACAAGGTGTAGACTTTTTTACTTTACTTGTACGGTGAAACCTTGCTTCTTGCCGAGTTTCATGATTATAGGTCAACAGGAAGCACCCTATAGGAATGAGTTTTCGAGAATCGAAATATGTGACATAAATGGCTACGTGTTTTGATTGCACTGACTTAGAATCTTACAATTTTTGTGACACCAAGCGATCATAGAGTTTAGTATTCGACATAAATTTGAACCAAAAAATGGTTCAAATGGCTCTGAGCACTATGGGACTTAAATCTGAGGTCATCAGTCCCCTAGAACTTGGAACTACTTAGACCTAACCAACCTAACGACATTACACACATCCAGGCCCGAGGCAGGATTCGAACCTGCGACCATAGCGGTCGCGCGGTTTCAGACTGAAGCGCCTAGAACCACTCGGCCACAACGGCCGGCAAATTTGAACATACTACGTCAAACTTTCCAGAGAAAAAGTGTCTTAATAGACGGAGAGACAAAAAGATTTACAGATAAAAAATGAAAACGAATATTTTTTTGTCTTATATAACTAAAAATTTACATTTTCCGGATTTTTTTTTTCCTTTAAGTGTACTGTGAAAGCTAACTTTGATAAATTTCATGAGTCTAGGTCAGTGGGAAGCACCTTATAAGTTTTGATGAATGAGTTTTCGAGTATCAAAATATGTGACATAAATGGCCGTATCATTTGATTGAAGATACTTATAAGCTTAAAATTTTTACGCCTCCAAAAGACCATATACCTTAATATGTGTCATAAGTTGGAAGTTGATACGTTGACCCTTTCATAAGAAAAAGGATTCTTAACCATCGGGCTGACAGTAGGACAACAAAACCATTCTATGAGGAACCCTAACAACCCAAATAAGAACTTAAAGTAACCACAACAAGTGTTAAAAACTTTAAATAAGTAGTTACAGCAATTATATGAGGAATATAAAAGTAATCGAGAAAAAAGTCTACCCAAAACCCGTCTACGCTGGCGGCATCTCTGCGCCAAATTCTTAAGGAGAAGAAATAAATATGAATTGAACAATCTACAATAGATCACCTCAATCCTACTCATACAGTGCTTAACTGAACGTTTCAAGATCAATAGAATTTAGAAACTTAGACTCTCAGGAGATTTCAAAGAAGATCGTAGCGTGCCTAGACTAAATAAGATTAGAGTCCCATTCCCAGCAAAACTGACTCAGATGAGTGAAACAGCTGGTACTGTCTTTGAGAATGAGGCCCATCAGTATTGAAACTTCTGGCTTCAAAACCAGTGACTCTGTTGGAAGTGCGTTCTATGAATCATACTGGCAGAACTCTCGGCTATTAAAGTAGCCAACTGAGCTAAGTATCACGACCGCGAAGCTTGTTGCGATACCGGAAGCATTACGTTTCTGCTCTCGGATGAGAGCACCTCTACTTTTCCTACTCAGGGACTCGTTATCTGCTCTGACAGAACTTACACGTTTTAGCACATGTTTCATGAAAACCCAGTGCACACACTGGATTCTCGAGGCGTTAAAATGCTAGCGTGAAGAAGACCATACGATTAATTTCACTTGGGTGATGTCATGTCGATTACTGGCAACGAAGTTCCTGGCTGTTTAGCCGAAGACTGTTGTGACAGGGTATACTACCTGGACTCCTGTCGCAAGCACAGATTACCGATATCTACTGTACAGAGGTATGACAGAAGACTGGCAAAAGGATTGGAAAGAAATAATAAGACACAAAAGCATGAAGGACTCTATAATTCATCCTTTTGGTCCCTATTCCACCAAATCCCATACATACTCAATGTCTAGGTGCTTCCCCTAACAACAAGACTTCAGATGTAATCAAGGATGTTGGACGTAATTTTCTTCACTGGATGCACATAATAGAGACTGTTCTGCTGTTTTGGAGAAGAAGACGAAAGAGGTCACCTTTTCTATGTCTGCTCCAGATTACTTGAAAGTACTACAGTCCTCTTACAATAACTTAAGAAGCTTTATCATTACAACCACATTACTAGAACTTGTGAAGCTTGATAATGTGTTGTCAGTCAGCGTGACGGCATGGTTAACGAGAAAGGGAGCAAGACATTTCAACATGATGTACAGATCTTAAAACTTTAAAGATGACTGTGAGGCAGCAACCGTAAAAGAATATGATTTCGATAATACAGCCAACCGGTTGCAACAAGATCTTACTATAATCTGGTTTCGACAGCGACTACGGTTGTGTTCATCAGAAAATCAAAAAAATTGCCTAAAGAGATTACAAAACCATTATCACAGGGAAAAATCAAGAATTGATGGTTATTATACCGAACAGATTTTTGAGGAGGCTGTACTCAAATGTAGCAAAAAATAAAAATATTTAATATCAAAATGCTCTCGTCATTCAAAACACTCCATACGGTGATAATATTTAAATAGTAATATAATTTCAGCTGCAGGGCGTAGCCCGCTATAGTCTGCTAAGGGCTGTGAGAGGAAACTGTAAGAGGAAACAGGCACTGGCGGTGGCAGCGGATTAACAAGGGGTGGCCACGACTCTGGGATCACGGATTTACTTTAAACTTCTTGTACCTTTGGTAGGTCATTAAAAGAACACAATGTGCAAGTAGTAAAGTGCATCACTCTGGCAATTCCGAGAAAACCGCAAGAAAAGTTTTACCCGTCTACTAAGTAACTGACGTATCTGTGCGAAGATACCGACCATAAGAAGTCAGTGTGGTCAAGTGGTTCGCGTCCACGCTTTACAAGAGGGTCGTGGACGAGGCGAAGGTTTGAATTGTTATGACATTCCTTATCTGTAGTAGTCGAAGGGCGGCGATTCACCTCCTTTTTTGTAGTACAAGCGTAAATTCTCTGATACTCAAAGGATTCGCACCTCCACTACGCAGGCTAACTGCCAAATGGGGCCTGCCTCTGTGTCTGCAGCTCGAAATGTCGAGGTGCAGAGTAGTTCCGGGTACCTTACCAGACTGCAGTAATAAATTTAATGAAAATAATAAGTAGTCAAATAACATGAAATCCACTAAAACTTTATACAAATACACGTGGTTTTTTAGTTACATTACCTCTCAAATGTCATATAAATTAAATAATGACCAGAGCTGAACAAAAATATAGATTAAAAATTATTTTTTTTTAGCGAGAATCGAACCGTCTCTCTCATACGCGTTCGTTTTACGTAGCTCGAACGCTAACCACTTTTTTATTTTTGTTTCTTTTTTTCTTTTCTTTTTTTCTGCCCCTGGATAAGAAATGGAAACCGTAAAGAAAGACATGCCTGCCACCGCCGCTTGTTTCCTACGAAAAAAAAAAGAGTTGCTCCTCTTCAGGCGTTGGTGCGTACCTACACCTACCACAAAACAACTAACCTATTACTAAGTTGGGGTAGGAAAGGACGAAAGTAGGGGGAGAGAACACACAGAGGAGTAATGAAACTGAAAGTAACGTAGTAGTTGCTTTCTTTTATTTTGCTATTTCATTTTTCATTTTTTTCTAACTTTTTTATTTCATTTTTTTCAGCAGAATTTCTGGAATCGCTCATGCCTTCGGATGGTGGATATCGACACGTATCTTTTCGAAATTGTTGAAGGAAATTCCGTTTGTAGTTCGTTGAGAGCGTTACGTCGGCAAAACAAGCATCGACATCTCATGGCTTGGAAGTTCCATCTGGAAGGGGAATCATGAACGGTGCTCCACAGAAAACTGGAAAAGAACTGCTTGTATCTGGGGTTGCGAACAAAGGCACGGTGTCGATCATTAAGAAAAGTCCAATAAACCAGTTCCGACTTCCCGTCGGGCCAAAAAAGTTGCGGACTATATGGCCACGTATCCTATTTACAGCGTTAGTTTTCGTTCCTGGGTAATAAACGACATCATGGAATAAGAGTGTCTGGAAAGTGATCTGAGCGGGTGTCTGTCGGGTAAAGAAACCCAAGATACACTGCGCGAGCCTCCAGAAGTCAGACGACGGATATGAGAATCGGTGGGCGTCTGTGTTCTCCACGCAGCAGTGAACACATAGGGGTGTATCAGTGAGGCGAATGTGGTGCATACAGAATTGGTAGACTTGTTTGCCATTGAGACGGATTGGACGCTGGTGTCGAGAAAGCCTGAATGGACTGCTTTCCACAGACGATGCCATATGATCTGGAGAAACTTGTGTTAGACGGGATTAAGGGACCAGTGCATTTGTAATGCGTCCTGTTTACAGAGTGCTCGTGAAGGATGTAACTTAATTCCAAAAAGAAATACCGAAAGTGAGAAAAGGAGGCGGAATGTCTGATAACATGGCTTAGGCTGACATTAAGACTAGCGCATAATCATGTAAAAGCATTCTGGTGAGGCTCGTCGTGCAATGGAGCCAGAATTTTAGTTGGGAGCTGACAAGAAGTGCCGTAACTCTGTCTGGCACTTGGAATAAGCCAACCCCACAACGCTCCCATGAGAGGGCTTGGGAGGAATACTGAACTTTAAATAACATCCCGGTACAGGCAATGGATCCCATCGCCATCAAAATACGACGGTCGAGGGTAATCGGGACTGGGAATACTTTTGGCACACGGGGGATGCGAGTGCCGTGGTAGATGTTCACGTATGGTGCACGGTGTACAATGTCGAGCGATCTAAGCCGGTGATGCACGATGCCAGCCCTGATCGTTTGGAGGATACATCTGCTGTTTGTTGCCGCCGAACGACGGAGATCATTCGTAAAATCAATGCCTAGGCAGGGGACACAGGTGCCACCAATTAGAGAAGTGACACACCTCTTAGATAGGCCTTTACCAATGAGCAGAACCTGCGATTTGGATACGTTAAGAGAACTGCAAGGAGCTTCCCCATATGTCACCGCCCATGATGCGGACATCATCTTTTCTGAGTGGGTAGAGGACAAGCTCGTCAGCATAGGCTGTACAACAACAGAAGCGGTGTCCATGCGATGTCAGGTCCACCAGGGGTCGGGGAAGTCCCTGGAGTAGGGGCTCTAGCACCAAAGCATTTAGTATCGTGGAAAGTGGGCAACCCTGTCGGATACAGCGCTCGATCGCTAGGTGCGCGCTGAGGCGACCATTGTAGAGTGTTCTTAAAGTAGCGCCCCTCACTGTACTGTTACTATATGAACCGAAAAACCCGTGTACTGATCTTGATGTGGCAGACATGGTTGAATTCCTGACTGATGTCAAGTGATGCCAATGGACCTGATAGACATAGCGACCTGGTGAGTGCGATCGTGGCCCTGTAACGGCAAAGGGCTGAATGGCCATTGTTATCACCACCTAGCGAAGTCTGATCAAGGGACGTGACGTATCTTGCTGTCGTCTTGAGTCTTGATGCCAAAAAATAGGTGAAAAGTTTCATGTCGCAATTGATTAGAGTAATGGGCCGGTAGTTACATATCCGCGATCAGGCATGTGGCTTAGGGAACAGGATGGAGACTCCATCAAGAAAGATAGATGGAAGTGGCATTGCTGGGGACATCAGTTCACCATAGACGGGAGTCCAAGTAGGCACTAACAGAAAACTGAAGCACTTGTAAAATTCGAGGGGGAGACCGTCAGGTCCTGGGGACTTATTGGCAGTTGCACCCCTCACAGCTTCTAGGATTTTATTGTTGGTCACGTCTTCCTGAAGTTCTTGTGCAACGTCCTCCGGCACAGTGTTGATGTTGAGTGCTGCTACTTCCACAATTAAGGTAGGCTGATGTGGGATGGCAGCTTGCAACCGAGTGAAATGGGAGTGGAAAGCGTGACCAATGGCGCATTGTGTAGTATATCGTCTTCCTTCTGCATCAGTGAGGTTGTGTATTAGGCACACGATCATGGGTGCGGGACCTGACAAGGGTCCGTTCCACGCATCGTCGTGTGAGTGAGATGATCCACACTTTAGCGCGATGCTCTATCGCCTGACGGACAGGAGAAAATGCCATCGAAGTGAAGTCTCGTAGGATCGCGTATTAAACGACCATGATTCTCGCAAGGCAAACCTTGTCGTCTTTGATATATACCATCATTGTCCTGCCTAGAGCCGGTTTTGCGCAGGATAGCCACCAGGATAGGATGGGAGTAGGTGGGACGTCGTCAACGATAGAGAGCCCACGAATCTTAGATCATTCGGCGGCAGTCAGGGACAGTCAGGAGGGAAACGTTTAATTTCTACAGGTAACGACTGTGCTACATCTGTTGGCGGGAGAGGGCGACATCGCGGATGTAGACCTCATGGCCGGAGAGAGTCAAGAGCCAAACTTCAGCATGTCGATTGTTGCTGGAAAGGGAATGTGTGAGGTATATACGGTCGAGGCGACTGGACGAGTGCGCTGTATAGTATGTGGAGCCTGCACGGGTGCCATTAACCTTTGTCCATGTGTCGATCAACTAAAGTCGGTCAATGGTTACAGAGAGGGCCGCACACACGGAATGTCATGGAAGTTGATCAGTATGCCTTTGTGTGCAGTTGAAGTCACCACCAAGAGCATTTCATCCACGGGACCTTCAAAAAGCGGCGTTACATCGTTAGCAAAAAAGGTATGTTGTTTTCGACGTGACTGGAGTGGACGGTGCATGGACATTTAGGACGCGGACACCGTACAGCGTAAGAGCCATACCTATATCATTGCGATGGTACACTAAATCTTCATCAGGGAGCCCTGCATGGAGGAGGATGGCCTTTCCACTACCATTATTACATAAGACACATAACAGCCGCGTGAAACTTCTCTTGCGATTTTCTCGAAATTGTCAGAGTAGTGCACCTTACTTCTTGCACATTATTTTGTTTTAATTGCTACTGAAGGTGTACAAAGTTCAAAGTAAATCTGTGATCCCAGCGTCGTGGGCTCCCCCTATAAGAGGATCACAGGCCGAAGTTACCACAACGTGGACCCGAAACAAGTCGCACCATCTATTACTAAAATATTTTAATGTGTGTATGTGTGTGTGTGTGTGTGTGTGTGTGTGTGTGTGTGTGTGGTGTCAACACGTCTATGTTTTAGATAAGCGTAAGGTGGCAATAAGGTGTATGCTGAAGGCCGATAATATTAGTGTAAATAAGTATTAGGGAATTTGCGGGAGAACTGAAGGTGGTTCCATCCGATAGCACTAACTTCAGTATAGAGTGGGAGAAAGAACTTCAGTATAGAGTGGGAGAAAGAAAGGAAGATTTAGGTTTAACGTCCCGTCGACGCAGAGGTCGCTAGAGACGGAGCAGAAGCTCGGATTGTGTTAACGAATGGGGAAGAAAATCGGCCGTGTCCTTTCAGAGGAACCATCCGGGAATTTGCCTATGGCGATTTAGGGAAATCACGGGAAACATAGCCCGCAGCTAGTGTTCTGGTGGACAGCGTTGCTGCCTTTGGTTCACGTGATCCCGAGTTCGACTCCCAGCCAGGTTGGGGATTTTTTCGGCCTGGGGACTGAGTGACTGTGTTGTCTACATCATTTCACTATCATCATCATCATTCGTGACAACGGTTCGATTGGACTGCGTAAAAAATTGGACTGTGCAGCAATTGGGACTTTGTACGGGCGCTGATGATCGCGCAGTTGAGCGCTCCTCAAACCAAACATCATCATCTCGGAAAACGTAAATCTGGATGGCCGAATACCGGTCTAGTATGCTAACCACTGCACCACCTGGATCGGCTTGGAGTGGAGTGTGCACTGATCTGAAACGTCCTGACATCTTACCCTCATCGGTCCGAGAGTCGAGCCACAAACTTTAACTTCAAAAGCAATTCTCTTACTGAATGAACATTCAAGGACGACTCAATAACTTATCCCCACAGCTTAGATACTTCAAGTACCTGTCTCCTACTTAATTTTTTTTAATGTGTGTGAAATATTTTGTGACTTAACTGCTAAGGTCATCAGTCCCTAAACTTACACACTACCTAACCTAAATTATCCTAAGGACAAACACACACACCCATGCCCAAGGGAGGACTCGAACCTCCACCGGGACCAGCCGCACAGTCCATGATCCTACTTTTAAAATTTCCTAGAATCGCTCGAGCATACTTTACTGGTCTAGCACTCCTAAGTATGCAGGAGAGCGACTCTGAAGTTGGGGAAGAGGCAGCTGTGATTCATGTGCAGACAGCTTTTTTCTTAAGAGCATTGTCTACAAAGGGCTATGTGCCGAGTTCGATCTATGGCAAAGCAAAGAGTTGTAATATGCCAGGACTTTTCACGAAAGTGTACACTCCATTACAGACTAAGTTTTATTCTGTAAACGGGAATATACCTCCTTTTGAGTAGGTTACTTGAACCTACATCGCTGTATTCCTCTCTTCATAATACCTTGAAGCAACTGGTACAGACATTACATTGACTACGTTGTGATAAGATATTCTCTTTTTTCTTAGTGTAAAACTAAGAGAGGAATTTTTCATTGTAGGGTCTATCGAAACATCCTAATAGCCTTATTATGAGTATGGCTAAAAACTTAATTTTGTAAAATAGAGAAATCGTCAGTGGAATGTAGCGATCACAGTACACTTAGTGGTATAAAAATGTTTCTGTTTTGATCACAATGTATTTTTATTATCTTATGACCAATTCGATATAAAATGCATGACTACGAATAGCACGTCTAATTGGCTTATAAGGCGCTTGTTCGACGGATTCTTGAGTGTTGCTTATTAATGTGAGATCTTTACCAGAGTAAGCCTGATAGTAGACGTAGACAAGATCCAACGAAGAGTGACGCGTTTCATCACGGGATCGTTTAGTCGGCACGACAGCAGTACAGAGATGGTCAACAAACTTTATTGGCAGATGTCACAATAGTGACGTTGTGCATAACGGAGAGGTTTACTACTGAAATTTTGAGAAAGCCCTCTCCGTATAGAATCGGCAACATATCACTTCCTTCCACATACATGTCGCTCTATGACAGAGCGATATAGTTCGAGAAATTGAGCCAGTCATGATGCTGCATTAGGCACTATTTCCGATCATACATTAATAAAAGTGCTATGAGATCCAGAGAGAACAATTTTCATTTATAAGTTCTTTCCAGAATATCTGATTTTGTGGCACTTAACCATTTCTTTCAGTTTTACTTTTGCGCTTTTCGAGCTTAAGTTTGATAACTTATTCTTACCTACCCATTTACAAAACGTAAATGTTAGGCAGTAAGGATATATTTGGACTGTGAACTGACCCATAACTATAGTTCCTTTGAGTTCCAAGGCCTTACTTCTGAACTACATTATGCCTTGTTCGACTTGGGCGGAGCTGGTACTGACAATTTCCCAAACAAGGTAATTAAAGTCTGTCGTGATTTTTCTTGAATTATACCAGAATAATGTCGGGATGATAAATTCGTTGTGGTATCAGCTTCAGGCAGGCATCTGCAACCAATCAGTGGTATACGGACTAGCCACTGAAGTCATTCTGAAGCTGGACGCTACAGTATTGCTGTAGCGAGCTGCAACAGATTCAGTACCGTGGCCAAATCTGTCGCGTCTGTAGTGCGCTGGATAGTCGCACAACGTTGGACTTTGACCTTCCACTATTTAAAAGTCTGCTTGATTTCGCTCTCTCCGAACCTAACTAAAGTGATTCCAGTAACCTTTGGTAAAAAGTCTGATGTTGATTAAAAGTGTAGCACATAGCAAATATTTTACTAGATAAATGTGAGTTTGAAGGGCTCTAGCACTGCTTTCCCCGGAAGCCATGTTTTCAGAGCAGTAGTCTCGCTGTAAATATTTCAACTACGGAGCCAGTTGTTTGCAATATGCTATTTGACTGTTTTATGGAAATCGTCATAAATGGTTGACTATATCACATTATGGTCATAACATGCTTTTTTCCTTCTTGAATTTCAGTATTCTCTTTATAGAAACAGAAACTAAATTCCAATAATTTGACAGCCCGCTGAAAAACTCAACTCGAGTCATGTGATGCCTGTGACGTCATTGGCTATTTCGCTGCTCCTACTGTCATAAAGCTAATTCACAGAGACGTCTTATTTAGGAAGTTACGTTTCGAAATATGGATTACAAATTGTATGTAGTACTACACTGTACAAATATATCGTTAAAAAACTGTTGAAAAGTTGTTTTCGAGTGTTCCAAAGAATGAGAACACGTCGATGCTCAAGTTCCTTTACTCGATTAAAATGTCTTGCATTCTGAAGTTACCATTAATTTACCTCGGAGCTATGCTTCCCCAAAGCCACTTATAAGATCAGCGTCAGTAGAGGAAATTAAACTCCTCGTAAAAATTATCGCTACACACGTTTACTTACCCGCCAATGGTAGCTCGGTTGGTAGAGCACTTGACTATCGAAAATCAAAAGATGTTATTTATGAGTCCCCGTTTCGAATGTAGCTTGCAATAATATGTTAACTTAATTATAAAACAAATTTACAGTACTCCCGTACAAAACCCAAATCACAGTCACAGAAGTTCACCACACCGAATGGAAACGGGGTATTATTGTGTTTTCCTTGGCGTTTACAAGCGCTTACATTTTCAGTGCTTG
Source organism: Schistocerca americana (assembly GCF_021461395.2). NCBI lineage: Eukaryota > Metazoa > Arthropoda > Insecta > Orthoptera > Acrididae > Schistocerca > Schistocerca americana. The sequence goes on along the minus strand of NC_060119.1, from coordinate 434,114,859 downwards.
TTCATGCAATTCATGTTCAAAAAGATTTTTTCTATATCATGTGACCACACACTTGTTACTTTATTAGCAACAATGTTTCCTTTTTAGTTTCGTACTATCCAGCTAGGATCCTTATTGTTTAAGCTTTTGAAGTTTCGTCAGCTTACGTAAGCTGAAGTTAAGTCTGCCTCTGACACTCTCACAAACAGTATAGCCGTTACGTTTGTGGTACCTGAATGTTGCATATGCTTTATATCTCTCTGCGTACAAAACCTTGTCGTCATACACCTCGTTGCCCCGACACAGTGTGGTGATATCTTCAATGCTAGCTTTGCTTTCGAAAAAAGGTAATTTTTTATAAGGAAAGTAGATGCATTTATCCGCAGTTGTATATTGCTCAGATTAAAATTAATGTGAAGCTATATACAATACATCCAACCATCGAAACAATTGTTACAACGAGTTCCTGCTAACGCTGTTTTCATATTTCGTGTCAAACTTATTTATGGCCCTTCTAGGATTTGAAGCTGCTTTCTTCTTATCTGTAGTTACTTGCACTTTTTTATTGTAATATCCCAGGAAAAAACAATCACATGCGAAAAAGAAAGGAAAGAAATGCAGGGAGGAATAACCTAGACCACGAAACTACGTTTCCACCCACCGCTGCGGGGGATCATGAAAGGTGTTGCCTAGAAAGTTCGCAAAGTGCGTTTCGTATTTAGAGTGTTGTATTTGTAGTAGATAGAGCCAATAATCCATGCCCGATATCACGGCCCTCTAGAGCACATAGTGTGATGCGTGTCCTTCCATCCAACGGATTACCGACGTTTTCTATGAGGGGGAGAAGACTGCGTCGAGGGAAATTGAAGCCCCGTCGTGAGTATACCATCCGTTGCGCCACGGAGCCCATGCTTTCGTCGATACCTCTGCTGAGCGTCTTGTGTGTCGGATATCAGCACAAAGATTTGGCAAGAATGATTTTATTGTGCATTGGGTCGTATTTCATAACTGACAGTCGACAGTCTAAGTATACATTGAGATCCACGCTTAGTTTTGAGCGGGTTTAGTGATGCTGCAGGAAGCAGGGAAAAGAATGTCCGTCCTTGCACATATCGCCGCTCTAAATGAGTGTAGCGTAAAGGCATCCCGGTTTCCACTAACAGCACTTACACAAATCTTTTATTTTGTTACTTAAGAGCTGTAAAACAGTTTTCCATCACTAAATAGATAAATTATTTGCAGAAAAAGTATGTATGAAACTAGTAACTACGGCTAAAATTCCTGTTACACTCGTATTGCTTCGTCTTACTCCTAGTCTGTGACGTCACCAGAGAATCAGCCAATAATAGAGCGTTTTCTACCACTTGATATTTAATGATTTTTATGCTTTAATTACAAAAAACAAGATATTTTGTGAGACTTTTTAACATATGAAAATAGCCTATTATGAAACTTAATCTAATGTAAGCCGGATATATCTTTAATGGGTAGTAACTTCCTAAAACGGAACAACACGAAATACTTGTTAAACTTTGTACATAGTCTCCGAATTACAAAACACGTTTTCAGCAAACTGAAAGCATTTTACGCTCTCCATTAAGACGAAAAATACTGTTACACAGCCAGAGTCTAACGGCGTAATATACTACTCTACCATAATTGACTGTCCTCTAAATCCTTTCAGTTCTTATTTAAGTGGTACAACGAAATCATAGCTGCAAAATAATGAATTTGATACGTAAGTTGGATGTTGAAGAAATTTCTAAGAACCGTCTTACAGTTTAGCACGTTTAATAAGACAGCTACGTTCAATAAGACAGCCTTACGCCATGTTATTGGAAAGTTCTGCGTGTCCTCTTGGTGCCGCTCTAATGGTCGACGTCGGAGCCAACGTCTTTCTGCATCAATAACTTCCCATCGTCCACGTACTGCTTCCCCCTGAGTGCATCCTCCTTTTAGCCAAACAGACGGACGTCGGAAGGTGAGAGATCCAGGCTGTAGGGCGGATGAGGAAGAACAGGCCAATGAAGTCTTGTGAGCTCCTCTTGGGTGCGCAGACTAGTAAGAGGCCTCGCGTCGTCATGGAGAAGGAGAAGTTCTTTTGCATTTTCGTGGTGACGAACCCGCTGAAGTCATGTCTTCAGTTACCTGAGGGTAGTCATCAGCATAACCACTTCAGAGCCCCGGAAGCCCGTCGCCATGACTTTACCCGCTGAGGTGCGGCTTTGAACTTTTTCTTCGGAGGAGAGGTGGTGTGGCACCACTACATGGATTGCCGTTTTGTTTGCGGTTCGGAGTGATGCGCCCACGTTTCATCAACTTTGATGTTTCTCAACAAAAAATTTTTACTATCTGCCTCGAAACACGCAAGTAATTGCGCACAGATGGCCCTTCATTGCTCTTTACGGTCTTCTGTTAGGCGGCGAGGAGTCCAGCAAGTATACACCTTTGAGACCAGAAATGGAGGACGAGTGTGTTAGCACTGCCAGCAGAGACGTCCAGTCGGACAGCGAAGTATTTGGTGATCAGTCGATCGTCTCGAATGAGAGTATCCACACGTTTCGACATTGCAGGAGGCACAGCTGTGTGTAGTCGGCCGGCACGCGTGAGATCGGACAGATGTGCGCGACTTTGTTGCGATGATAGCAGACGCCTCGCTCAACGACCCACCGTCATTTTGTTCATTGCCAGGGGTCCATAGACTCACTGCAAGCGCCTATCAACATCTGCGATGCTCTGGGTTTCCGTCAAAAGAAACTCGATGAGAGCTCTCTGCTTAGGGACGCAGCGCAGGATTAGCCGAGCGGTCTGAGGCGCTGCAGTCATGGACTGTGCGGCTGGTCCCGGCGGAGGTTCGAGTTCTCCCTCGTGCATGGGTGTGTGCGTTTATCCTTAGGATAATTTAGGTTAAGTAGTGTGTAAGCTTAGGGACTGATGACCTTAGCAGTTAAGTCCCATAAGATTTCAAACACATTTGAACATTTTTTTTTGTTGTTGCTAGGAACGCACCTCCATTACAGACGCCATTTTGAAGGCTACCTGTAGGGCCACCATATGTCTGAACTTTAAGAAACTATAGTGGCTGATGCGGGAATATTTGACAATGTCCCATAACAAATTCCTCATTTTTTCATCCGTAAATGGCGGAGAAGAAAAAAAATTGTGTTGCATTACTTTTCGAACGCCTCACGTGTTTGGTAACGGCATCTTCTGCTAGTATTTTATAGTATCTTCCACTGAGGTCTGGAGTTGTAGTGATGTAACGTACAAAAAGATGCGCTGTAAGGCTACTTGCGTTTGATTTCTATTCGGTAATAGCCGTATTGGGATCACACTGTGACCATCCGGATCAGGCTATGGGAAGTTTCTACAACACCACTTCACACGTAATTCCTTTTTGGTTCGTTCAAGACCGCTAATAAATTGTTTCTGCCTCCCCAGTTCATTTGTAAAGTGAACGATGCTGAAAAAGCCCAGTACTGTCACACATCTTACAGTACAAAGGAATAGCACAACAGATCACACAGTTACGTAAATATATACGATATGATACAATGGGCACGTTTGTAAGGAGAGCATAGATGAATATCGAATGATTCTAGCTGCGGTAGAGGCTACAAATGGGAAAATCCAGTGATATAAACGGATTTTACAAAAGGCAGATGACCTGGCGCATGGGTCCGAGCTTCTCGCAAATGGCGAGTAAGAGACAAGGTGTTGGACTTCAACCCCGCATAATAGGGCGTGGAATCCTAGGACTTCACTGCTCTGTAAAGCATAAAGGAGGCATCTGTGGCTGATGTGATGAGAGAGTACAGTACTGAAGCAGTCACAGGCGTTTTGGAGATCACAGTTCAGGGCACAGTGTTGAACATTGGGCTCCGAAGCAGACGGCAAAAGATTACCCAACTTCATCGTCAGTTGCGCTTGCAGCGGGCGTGGAAGCATCGAGACTGGATCGTAGCTCAATGGAAACATTTCACCTGCTTTGATGAATATCTTTGTTGTTGCACGAGGTCGATGGTCACGCATAGGTACTCCGTCATACAGGCGAACGGGTGCTCGTAACATGCACAACGCCATGGACGTAGGTCGGTGGGGGAGGTTTGGTGCTATGGAGAACATTGACCTGGACTCCTATGCGACCTGTAGTAATAATCGAAGGCACCGTAGCTGTATACTATGTGAATAACTTTGCAGACCACTTACATCCCTTCATGCTTGATGTCTTTCCCGATGGCAATGGCATCTTCCTCAGCATAAACGCCTGCTTCACAAGGCCGGAGTAGTGCTACAGTAGCGTGACGAGTGTAATAGTGTACTCACACTGATGTCTCGGAGAGCAAATTCCCGTTTCTGCACCCGATGGAATCTGGTGCCAGCCATGCGCTGATATTTCACTGGCCTGTACATCGTGGGAACTGAGCAACCTGTGCATAGACATGTGGTGTTACATACCTCCAGAAACCTACCAAGCGCAGTAATTGATGTGTTGCATTCCAGAGGTGGACCACCTCAGTATTAAGCTGGATGTCGTGTTTTATCCTGAGGGCAATGGAGCGCTTCAGACGTATTAGTACTGCCGAAACCCTCATTTGATATTCTCTGAATGCACTGCAAGTTATCCAGTGTATTTTGGCGGTACACAAAACCAGTCTAGCCTACATAAGTATTTCTCTTCCTTCAAAATAAGGCCGGGAAAGTAATATCCTCACTGGTAACGCGTAAAGTGAGAAGTGGCAGCAACAGACTGGTGGTCTAGGAGTGATCTCTAGGAGGGATGTCCTGGAGGGACGTCACTGCTGTGGCAGAATGAAATATCATGCAGTATACAGCGAATTCTGTGTTGAGGTATAAGGCCGTAGGAGGATGGATGGATAGAAAAAAGAGAGAATAAGCTTGGGCTGCTGTAACCATGTATCCAAAAGAGACGTACGTCCTACCAGAAACACCATAGCATTGAAGTCCTGTGGAACGCCTACAGATTTGGCGCTACTATATCACGTGTAGTTTACTTCTCCAGGGAGAGGACCCAGTTCACGAGTTTCAATGCACCACGTTTTGGAAGAGAACACCTATTTAGGCAGCAAGAGGGGAATTCTCGGTAACTGAGGGAAAGACATTTTTTAGGTGTCAGAAGGGTATTATAGTTTTCCACCCCGCCCAGATTTCCGTTTTTCCTTCAAATAGCTTTTTGCAAACTTTTAACGCCTTTGCCACTATACTGCTATTACGTTAATAACATTATTTTTATGTTTTGTGATCTATGAACAGTTAAGAAGTATTGTACTTATATTAATGGCGGCTTAGCCACTCACTCGAAAGTTCGTGAACCAGGACGAGTTTTCGATAGAACTTCGTTTAACTTGGTGATCGGTTCAAGACATCCAAGGTAGATGATTGACAAAATGGTAATAAGCACACGATCGGTTTTTAAAGTATGGTTGAAACTTTTATATCTAGTGATATATACATTCTTGAACAGTTTAAGTGCCGGCTGCGGTGGCCTAGTGGTTCTAGGCTCTTCAGTCCGGAACCGTGCGACTGCTACGGTCGCAGGTTCGAATCCTGCCTCGGGCATGGATGTGTGTGATGTCCTTAGGTTAGTTAGGTTTAAGTAGTTCGAAGTTCTAGGGGAACGATGACCTCAGATGCTAAGTCCCATGTTGCTCAGAGCCATTTGAACCATTTGAACAGTTTACACTTACGTAATAATGTATAGCACGCCTTCTCTCCTTGACGACGGGTGCTAATGTACCAGAAACACGTTCCACCAAATGTGAACTTATCCCACATATAAATACCTGCCACCTGCCTAATCGGTTCCCTGCTGTCTAGCGGAATACGTCGCGTCACCTGTACATGTCTGCGATTAACAGTTGATAGATAGTGTCAATATTTACATAAGCTGGATTATAAGAATTATTAATGACACATTGGATGGTATGCACAGTGCTCCAGGAAGAATAAATGAGCCGCTTGCATCTGCAAGGGCTAAAAATGTTCCGTACATTTAATTACACGTTCATCATATTTCCGTCGTACCAGCAGTAAGCGAAAGTTGCGATGAAGCGATGTAAAAGCTATTCTAGGGCACTTCATCCGACAGGAACTTCGCCCTATATTCTGACTACTGCATGTGTATTGCATATCGGATTGCCATATCTAGCTGGGACCTCGTCTGAACGCTCTGAGATGGGTGTCAGAAACGAAGTAAAAAATTTCTTTAATATAATTACTTCAATGGAAAGGAGACAAGGATTTCTGGTCACATGAGTATATGATATTAACATCAGTAGCGGAAATGGTATAACGGGAGTAGAATTTACCAATAGGAAGGTAGGGCAGAGAGTGTGTTACTGTGAACAATTTAGAGACAAGGCTGTTCTTATCAGAGTCGATAGCAAACCAACACCGACAACGATAGTTCAGGTATACATGCCGATGTCGCAAGCTAAGGATGAAGAGACAGGGAAAGTATACCAGGATGTCGAAAGGGTAATACAGTACGTAAAGGGAGAGGAAAATCTAATAGCCATCAGGGACTGGAACGCAGTTGTAGGGGAAGGAGCAGAAGAAAAAGTTACAGGAGAATATGGGCTCATGACAAGGAGTCAAAGAGGAGAAAGACTAATCGAGTTTCGTAAAAAATTTCAGCTATAATAGCGAATACTCTATTAATCACGAGAGGAGGAGTTGTACCAGGAAAAGGCCGGATGATACGGGAAGATGTCTGTCAGATTACATCATAGTCAGACAGAGATTCCGAAGTGAGATACTGGATTGTAAGGAGTACCCAGGAGCAGATAAAGACTCAGATCACAATGTAGTAGTGATGAAGAGTAGGCTAGAGCTTAAGAGATTAATCGAGAAGAATCAATACCCAAACAAGTGGGATACGAAAGTACTAAGGAATGACTAGATACGCTTGAAGTTCTCTAAGGCTAAGGCATCCACAGCAATTAAGAACAGACCAGTAGGCTGTACCGTTGAAGAGAAATGGACATATCTAAAAAGGGTAATCACAGAAATTGGAAAGAAAAACAAAGGTACAAAGACGGTAACCACGGCCGGCCGGGGTGGCCGAGCGGTTCTAGGCGCTACAGTCCCATAGTGCTCAGAGCCACTTGAACCATTTTGAGGTAACCGCGAAGAAGCCATGGGTAACATAAGAAATATTTCACCTGAATAATGAAAGGAGGAAGTGCAAAAATGTTCAGGGAAATTCAAGAATACAGGAATACAAGTCACTAAGGAATGAAATAAATAGGCTCAAAATGGTTCAAATGGCTCTGAGCACTATGGGACTTAACATCTGTGGTCATCAGTCCCCTAGAACTTAGAACTACTTAAACCTAACTAACCTAAGGAAATCACACACATCCATGCCCGAGGCAGGATTCGAACCTGCGACCGTAGCGGTCAGTCGGTTCCAGACTGAAGCACCTAGAACCGCACGGCCACATCGGCCGGCTGAAATAAATATGAAGTGCAGGGACGCTAAGATGAAAGGGTTACATGAAAAATGTGAAGAAATTGAAAAAGAAATGATTGTCGGAAGAACTGACTAAGCATACAGGAAAGTCAAAACAATCTTCGGTGAAATAAAAAAAAAACCAAGAGTGGTAACATTGAGAGTTCAACGGAAATTCCACTGTTAAATGCAGAAGAGAGAGCGGATAGGTGGAAAGAATACATTGAAAGCCTCTATGAGGGGGAAGATTTGTCTGATGTGATGGAAGAAGAACAGGAGTCGTTATAGAAGAGACACGGGATCCAGCATTAGAATCAGAATTGAAGAGAGCTTTGGAGGACTTGAAATCAAACAAGGCAGAAAGAATAGATAACATTTCACCAGAATTTCTATAATCATTGGAGGAAGAGGCAACGAAATGACTATTCACTTTGGTGTGTAGAATTTACGAGTCTGGCCACATACCATCTGACTTTATGTAAAATATCATCCTATTCCGAAGACGGCAAGAGCTGACAAGTGCGAGAATTATCGCACAATCAGCTAAACAGCTGATGCATCCAAATTGTGTACAAGAATAATATACAGAAGAATGGAAAAGAAAATTGAGGATGTGCTAGATGATGTTCAGTTTGGCTTACGAAAGTTAAAGGAATCAAAGAGGCAATTTTGACTTTGCAGTTGATAATGGAATCAATACTAAAGAAAAATCAAAACACGTTCAAAGGATTTGTCGGCCTAGAAAAAGCGTTCGATAATGTAAAATGGTGCAAGATGTCCGAAATTCTGAGAAAAATGGGGGTAAGCTACGGGAAAAGACAGGTAATATACAATATGTTCAAGAGCCAAGAAACAATAATAAGAGTGGACTACCAAGACCGAAGTGCTCGGATTAAAATGGGTGTAAGACAGGAATGTAATCTTTCGCCCCTACTGTCAGTCTGTACATCGAAGAAGCAATATTTAATTAAAAGGAAGGTTCATGAGTGGAATTAAAGCTCAAGGTGAAAGGATATCAATGATACGATTCGCTGATAACATTTCTATCTTGGGTGAAAGTGATGAAGAATTACATAATGTGCTGAATGGAATGAACAGTCTAATGAGTAAAAATTGTGGATTGAGAGTAAATCGAAGAAATACGAAAGTAGTGAGAAGTAGCAGAAAAGAGAACAGCGAGAAACTTCATCAGGATGGTTGATCAAGGAGTAGATGAAGTTGAGGAATACTCCTATCTAGGCAACAAAATAACCAGCGACGGCCTAAGCAAGGAGGGTATCAAAAGCACTCTAGCACTGGCAAAAGAGAAGTCTACTAGTGTGAAAAATAGGCCTTAATTTGAGAAGGAAATGTCTGAGAATGTGCACTTGGAGCTCAATATTGTATGGTAGTGAAACATGGACTGCGGGAAAACAGGAGCAGATTGCAATGGAAGCATTTGAGATGTGGCGCTATAGACTAATGTTGAAAATTAGGTGGACTGATAAGGGAAGGAATAAGGTTCTGCGCAGAATTGGAGAGGAAAGAAATATGTGGACAGGATGATAGGACATCTGTTGAGACATCAGGTAATAACTTCCTTAACACTAGAGAAAGCAGAAGAGGGTAAAAACGGTAGGGGGAGACAGAGATTGGAATACATTCAACAGATAGTTGAAGGTATAAGTTGCAGCCGGCCGCGGTGGCCGAGCGGTTCTAGGCGTTTCAGTCCGGAACCGCGCGGCTGCTACAGTCGCAGGTTCGAATCCTGCCTCAGGCATTGATGTGTGTGATGTCCTTAGGTTAGTTAGGTTAAAGTAGTTCTAAGTTCTAGGGGACTGATGGCCACGGCAGTTAAGTCCCATAGTGCTCAGAGCCATTTTTGTAAGTTGCAAGTGCTACTCTGGGATGAACAGGTCGTCACAGAAGAGCAATTCGTGGCGGGCTACATCAAACCAGTCAAAAGACTGACGACTCAAAAGCAATTACTTTTTATTTAGAACACAAACACATGGAACTTGTTGCTGCTGGAATTTTTGGTACACCCTCGTATTTTCCGGAAGATTTCACCTTACCCAGAAAGTCTTTTTGCCTTTTATTTATTTATAAAACTTCATGGAAGTCAGCTTGTAGTTAAACTGGCACTGTAGTATAGATTCCACAGTTCCTGACAGCAGTCCATTTCTATCATTAGTCCACTGGGCCGATATCAGCGAAAATACTATTTCCGTGGAGTGTTTAGACTGTCGTTCTTCCAAGTCACGCTTATTTTCTGAAAAGCTCTTCAGATACACATATTCCAGTCGCCTGAAATCTTCACACCATTTTTAGTCAGGCACATAATAGTGTTTTCAACCATCACGCAATCCGGGGTTTCAGACAGTGTCATCCAATCAAATACTGTTGAAAAGAAACAGCTGGTTTCTCGAAGTAATCAGATGCAATGGTATAGAAAGCCATCGTCTCTTCCCAAATTTCGAAATCAAGTTCATTATTTCTTGGTTAGGGTTCTCATTCTTCAAATTTGTTCAAACTCACCTTGGGTTAGCATGGCAATAAAATTGGTAGTCTTCCTTTCATTCAGACATCTTTGAGTGTAAATTAATATATCTTTTATTCCAATCATCTGGATTTGATTCGTCTCTAAGATTTTTTATGTTTTTTTCAAACAGAGCCAAGGCTAAACAGAAGAAACAGGAAATAAATTTCACTGATCGGGCTACTGAAAAAATCTGAAATTATTATATGTATACCAAAAAATTGTTTTAGTGGAATTCAAAGCTCAAGAATTCTCTCAACTGCGGACATTAACGACAGCCATTTTGTTTTTGAATGAGATAGAACAATCTGATGATTACCAACAACGTATAAGCAGAACTCTTTCAGATTCTCTGTCCTTACCGTGGTTGTTGAAAAATAATTAAATACTTTCATGACGATTATTTCAAAGTCTACAGTTAAGGCACCAGCAGTGCTCGATATAGTATTATGGAGAATATACGAATGGCATCCAATTCCTTCTCATTTTTCCAAGTCCTTCTTTAATTTGGCGAAACACATTTCGCTGACCGCGTCGATGAAGTCTTCCGAAGATAGTATTGGTACAGGCTTCACAAAAACCGATTCATTTATCTAATGGAATCTGCAGTTGTCTTGAAGTGCCTAGAGAAAACTTTGCAATTGTTTCCTAATTTTCGTTATTTAGCAATCAAACTTCAACAGGTACTGTTGGATTCCGTCGTTTAAGTATTGAACAATTAAAGCAAACATCTTCCCAGCCTTATGGTTAGATGCTTCGGTGCCTACGCCGTAAAATGAAACTTTTGGAATTATTTTGTGCATTGGGACACAGAGTGTAGTGAGAGAATATTTTCACCAATAGCTTTAGCGTTGGTTCTGGCTGTAGACTGGTCTGCGTGGACTTTGGAGTGGGGTGCAATGTCGCACTCGTTATTACGTTACTGTCAAGAGCGATAAAGGACTAGTATGCTTGACAACTTGGTAAGCTGTTGTTAGTTCTGCAGCAGCAACGAGCAATTATTCCCGGATACCTTCCTTGATCGTGAATACAGAAATAGGTTTTGATGTCGATGCTACCGTGAATCTCTTTATATGATTCTTCGTAGAAATGCGATGCCTCACATCTGCTTACCTGCGTCAGTTACTGAGATGAAACAGCTACAAATCCCATGAAAGCTTCCTGATCCGTGCGTCCTTTCTTGAGAAAAGACCACCCTTCTGTGTAATCATCGAAAAAGTGGCAATTTTCTCTTTGCATCCTTAGACATTTTCGTAAGCTATGATAAGTTTCTTAGACGGTAAACAATCGACAATACCATTTTAGTCATCGAAGTATACGTCACTACCCGCGTCAATCCCATATACTCACAGTAAACGCTTTAAACATTACTAATCTGTACTCGTTGTTCGTATTATGTTAAGAAAGAATCATCTTCATCAGATCGCTGTTCAAATGGGAGCCATCAGCGTGTCGGTGCTAAAGTAGTTTCAGTCCCATACTACTGGACAAGTGTGGTATTTTCTCGATTGATGGCACTAGATCTAGAAGGGTACTGCTTCATCGATACATGATACGGAAAATGCAACGCCATCTGCAAGACTACCTTGTTGACATAAATAAAACTAACTGAGGGTGCATTTACATCTTGCGCCAAGAGATGGCGTTGCTGCAGTACTTCAACCAAGCTCGTAACAGTATTTTGCAATATCGTTAGAAAATTGGGTCCTGTCGGGATGTCGGGACAAGAAGGTCCATAACGATGACGGTCCCGATGTATTGGGATGGATGGCAACCCTAATAGCATCCAATATAAATAATGTACGACAGAAGATCAGTAAAACTCTGGGCATTGCTCTTAAATATATTTACATGTACATAAGGAAACACTTATCATATGGATTAATGCGTCACGTTAAAATTATTTAATATTATAGTGAAACAAAGTATATTTAATACATGAACTACATTACGTACATCTGACAGTATGCTATATGTGATGTCAACTTCATCTTCCTTGCCAATATTGCGGAAATATTCCGAGGGTTCAGTAATTGCGGCAGAAAAATATAAATTATGGAAGGTATCAAGAGTGTGACGGAATATTCTGTGTTACAATGTGGGCATGTTCGTTCTTTACGTCTTTAATGGAATGTAACAGGCGAGGTCTTTCTTGAGCAGACGATAATTAAGGAAAAATAAAAGGCTACCGTCAAAACTCTGGCCTGCTGAAGTGTTCAAAGAATTTTGATACCTATGGACGCGGATAAAATGCTTGCGGAGCATTCTGAGAGGATGCAGACAGCGTTTCCTTTATCCGCAGAGACTCGTATGGTATCGACGTGTTCGTTCCCTGCCATCAGCATGTACCATTGTACAACGTTATTTACCAGTTCAATTGGTACAAGGTACGAATTCCTAGCCCTATTCAAATTCTGAACCCGATAGGATGTGATGAGCAGAGGTACATGATGGTTAGATTTAAGCTAACGTTGTTCCGAGAACTGCAGTGTGGGCTGAATGCATCGCAGGACGATGAAAGATCTTAGGCGTATTCATTAATCGGTTCATTGGAGGAGAATGCTGAACAAATTAGTAGTTCCACTTAGTGCCACCAGGTTAAAATATGATGAAGCAAGCAGTTAGAATGCGAAATGTTTCCTGGTTTGTGGTCAGTGTGCTTGGCGACGAAACACATGGCTACTGAGAAGAAAGACCGCGCGCTGCTGGTAAAGTTGTTTTATCAGAACGGCTGTAATAGCAGCGATGTATTGTGGGAATATCACCGACAGAAACAGCTGCGAAAAGGCGCCATTTCAATAATTCGGCTAAAGAATATGATCAAGACATTTGAAGAAACAGGTGGATAAGTTAGTGGACCAGGGAAAGGAAGGCGGTTCCATTCCCACGGCAGTTGTTTGATGCAGTGGTTGTAGACGACTGTGCATCACATGTCTCAAATTCTGCATCCATTTCTCGAGCTGTGTCACGGGAATTGTATCTCCTCTGGTCAGCAGTTCAAAAGATTTTGCGGCGCGCTTTACACTGGTATTCCTGCAAGATTCAGAATGTGCACTGAATGAAGCCCTAAGATAGGCCAGAACACCGTGACTTTGCTATCCGTGGAGCAGGCATAGAAATGGATGACATGCGTCCGGAAGTATTCTTTGCACGGAAGAGGTACATTTTACACTGCATAATACCACTAACTTAAAGAATTGTCGCATATGGGGTAATACTCCAACAAATGTTGTAGAGGAACATCCACTGCACTCAACTTACGTGGCAGTGTGATCTGGTTTCACGAGCTCCTTCACTCTCGTGCCCTTTTTCATCGAGAAGATGACACACACTTCCCTCCAGTACAAAATTCATAACATTTTGATGCCCCAGAATGCGTCCTATTAACCAAACCCCTCCTTTGGTCAAGTCGTGCCACAAATTTCTTTTCTCACAAGTTCGTTTCACTGCCTCCTCATTAGTTAAGCAATCTACCCATCTAAAATTTAACAATTTTCTATGGCACCAAATTTCGAAGGATTCTATCCTCTACTCTTAGGAATCGCTTACTGTCGATGTTTCATTTCCGTACAAGGCTACAAACTAGACACTTAGCTTCCAAAAAAATATTCTTAACACTTGGGTTTATATTCGATGTTAACAAAGTTCTCCTTTTCAGAAATACCTCCGTTGCTATAGCCAATTTGTATTGTATATCCTGTTTACATCAGCCGCATTAGTTATTCTGCTGTCAACGGAATTGCAGGTTTCTATTACACGCCAATAATTGAGCATGATCCGGCGGACCCAATAATGCACACCCGCTGAGCCATGCTTCCAATGGCTCTGTACCACGAGCGCCCTCTGCTGCTGGGATATAGGATGGTCAGGGGCAGTCACACAGCCCATTTGCTCTTGGAGTCTCTTTGCTACGTGACACTACATAGACATTGCCTACCTGCAGCTTCAACACCATAACTTGTGCTTTAGTTCAGAAAGCCTCATTCTGGTTGCTGTTCTGTTAGCTGGAGTTAATTCTTGATGCATTATTTGTAATGAGTCTTCGTTAGTTTGGAGAAATACAAGTTAAATAAATCTTCTGTTTGTCGTGTTATCTTATTCGCTAATCATTTCTGCTCCTGTCCAGATTTCCTACAATGGCAGTTGCTCCACCACTCCGTATTCTACCTTTCCTTGCCGTTGTGTACAAAGAAGTACACAACACTTTTAGTGTCCTATTTCCTAACTAATTCCCTCAGAATCAACTGATTTGATTTTACTACATCCCACTAGCTTTGTTTTGCCGCTGATAATGTACTTATATAACCTCCTTTCAAGACGTTATCCATTTGTTGCAATTTCACTTTTTTTATTCATTCACTGACTAGTTTCTGGCCGGGACCCATTTTCAAATCATCGGCACATAGGAAAAAATGGTATTTCTGAAAATGCAAAAATATAGCTCTGTATGTGCCGTAACTGTTCGTTTGAACATTTTTGACATGGCTTTTGCATTTTTGGAAATGCCATTTTGACAATGTGACGATGATCTGAATATGAGTTGCGGCCCGAAACCAGTCATCGAGCATAAAAAAGTTAACTTTGCAGCTTTGTCTGGTTTTTCGTTGTACTGCTTAATAGAAGCTGCAGATCCACCGCTATTCAAGCATGCTGGAAGTTTGTAAATAACAGTTTCTTTACAGTGTGTTCAGTCTCTTCTTTCAGCGTACAGCCGCGACCGTGGCAATTATAGCGACCAGACTGAGGTCAGTAGCGACTATATGCTCTTTACATAGTCCTTAAGAAGAAGTCCATTGCTGTAATGCTTAGGACTGACAAGGAAGCCTCCGACTGCGAGGTCGCAAGTTCAATATTTACTAAGCCTCATTTGTAAGTGTTGTATTAACAATTATGACAGAAAAAAATATTTGCTGCTTATGAGTTACCATGTACATCAGGAGGCAACAGAAAATGAGTGTCCTGGAGGTGAAGAGATCAACCTACCACGGGATGTATGTATTACACTTCCAAAAAATGGACATCGTCGACATTCAACAAACGTCCAAAACAAACCATTAACTTGCACCATGAACACCGAATGAAAAGAGGTGCGGCACAAAGATTCGTACGATCAAGATCGAAGGCGAACTCCTTGAGAGTTACAAACCGTCCAGGACGCCCAACTAAGTATCCAATCTTAAGGAGAGCGTACAGAATCCTATTGGAATAAAGGGATGATGAGTACTGGTGGAATGTGATGGCATGTAAAAGTATGCGTAGCAGTCTGTCAAGGAGCTTATCGTGGATCTGATCATCCTTTAAGGCGTAGCTGTAGATAGTCGATAATATGCTTTATAGGCACAGAAAAAACAAACATCCAGAGACTGTCATATGCTTACGGATGATGAACTGCAATGTCACACACTTTTCAAGAGGGACAGTTTTCTCTGAAGGCGTATGATTTTTATACGCAGACCAGGAATCAAGCAAAAGTAAGTTATTTTGACGAGCTAATTGTTGGAATATTGGCTAGCGTAGCGTTCGGCAGTTGGATGTGAACAGCGCGTAACGTTGGGCAGTTGGAGGTGAGCCGCCAGCAGTGGTGGATGTGGGGAGAGAGATGACGGAGTTTTGAGAGGTTACTACGAGCGGACAATCTGGACGTGTGTCCGTGAGAAAAAGGAAATTTGTAAGACTGGATGTCATGAACTGGTATATATATATATATATATATATATATATATATATATATATATATATATATATATATATATGAACTGTTGAACACTTTTAAGGTAAATACATTGCTCGTTCTTTATCAAAATCTTTCATTTGCTAACTATGCCTGTCAGTAGTTAGTGCCTTCAATAGTTAGAATCTTTTATTTAGCTGGCAGTTTTGGCGCTCGCTGTATTGCAGTAGTTCGAGTAACGAAGATTTTTGTGAGGTAAGTGATTCATGAAAGGTATAGGTTATCGTTAGTCAGGGCCATTCTTTTGTAAGGATTATTGAAAGTCAGCTTGCGTCGCGCTAAAAAATATTGTGTGTCAGTTTAGTGATGATCGGAATAAGTAAAGAGAGAACTGTCTGAGTACGTTTAGTTTTACTCAGCTGTTTGAAAATCAAATAACATAAGAGTTTTTCCAGCACTGTCATTCTTTACATACAAAGGAGAAGTTTTAGTACTTCTAATTTCTAGTGTTCCTTTCAATAGCATTTCCTCTTGAAGTTGAAAAATCTTGGGTTGTTTTGAGGGAGGAGACCAGACAGCGAGGTCATCGGTGTAATCGGATTAGGGAAGGACGAGGAAGGAAGACGGCGGTGCCCTATCATAGGAACCATACCGGCATTTCCCTAGAGCGATTTAGGGAAATCAAGGAAAACCAAAATCAGGATGGCCGGACGTGGGATTGAACCATAGTCCTCCAGAATGCGAATCCAGTGTGGGAGTTGAAAACAAATTCCTTACTGCACGATGGGATAAGTTTGTTTACCTCACATAAAAATTTTTGGGGGCCGATTCCGCAGTTTACTGTGCATCGCCAAGTTGACATTTTGTTCGAAATTTCGTTGCCTTACGTTTTCCATTTCCGTAGCAATGTTTGATATTATGCAACCATCCACTGCTTTTCTTGAAATCACTGTAATCTATGTCGCGTGCAATTTGATGTGCATAATGTAGTAACTCACTGTCGTGCACATCTTGTAAATTGTCTCGAGCATCCTTGAATTTCGCAAACACCAATTTCTGTAACAAGTGCTCCTTGTCTTCCCTTGAAACTCCGTAGTTTTTTTGATGCACTACGTGGTCATACTGCATTTCTTTTGGAAGTTTGCTGCAGATGATCTTCTACGTAAGTAATTATATTTAGTATCCGCTCCTTGGAAACGATTGTCCTTTCTACGTTCCTCTGGAGGTGGGATTTGTGGCTCCCTGCCCAACGAGGATGATGAACGACATAGTTCGACACTGGTTTCAGTATTACTTTCACTTGCTGAGGACATTTCGTCGTCATTGTACTCCTCGTGTACATTGTCCACACACCTGAGCGTCTACACACATTCCACTGACTCATCATGCAGAAACGCCAATATTTCATCCGCCACTTCTGTCTCACTCTGCGAAACTCTTTGGGTTCCTTTCTGACGAAACGTCAACTTCGGCAACTTGTTGTGCAACGTTTGGTTTGTTTATCGTTGCAGCTGCTCTGCTTTGCGTCAGCACAACTTGCACTGTAGAGAGTTACTCAGCTTCGCGCTGTGCTCACCGTCGGTACCTCTAGTCCTGCCCCCTGTTGCCATTAGCAGCCATGGTTGCGTGGTAGGCAATATGTGGGGCGTCGAATGCCGTAAGTGTCATTGCCTTTTGCGACTTCTCACTCAAGTGCTTCCATGGGCGTCGTACAGGGCCACCGCAACCAATCCGGTGTTGTCCAACGGAAATGTAATTACTTCGCAACGAGCCATTGGTGACAGCGAATCTCTTATACTAAAAGATACAAAAAAAATCTCAGCCTTAAAATTTTGTCAGTGGATTTCAGGTTCACCCTGAATATCCTTGTAAAAATATCAACCAAAAGTACAAGTTTACTTTTATCAGTCAGAACTTATTCTATTCCTTTACGCGTTTCAGTGATTACAATCTCCATAATGGGGTGTATTTGTTTCTGTTAATAGTTAACTGCTAGTAGTTCCAACTGGTATCAATAAGTGTCATTACGAAGCCACACCTAACGTTTCCGCATTGTAAACATAGCTTAACACGGATGAAACTGTACAGTCTCAGTAGACTTGGACATCATCTTTAGAATATTTTTGGGACTCATGCCATCCACCATATTACTAAATGGCAATTACCCAGACTATACTCATCCAGTAGTTGAGAATGAGAACATTTAGCGACTTCCAACAAACTTTGAACATTATTTAAAAGCTTTTCTTAACTTATTCCCTCCTTCAGAGGCACAAAATAGTGAAAGAGAATCCGTTATGTTTTCTAAACAGTCGTTGAAGCAGCAAAACCTCAGCACCAAGCCTGCCGTTTTAATTTATTATTTATTTATTACCAACGCTATTAGTTACTTATCTATCAGACAGAACCCTTATTTTATAGATAATATACGTACAAAATTATATCACTGTACAACTTATAGAATGGGTGGAAAACTAGATTTTAATTTTTTGTTTTGAGTTTTTGATAAGTCTGTCGGCGAATATTCCAGAACTAACAAAACGAAAATAATTAGGGTTTTGCATCTTCACTCATAATGGTTAAACATGCTTAACATCAAATATTTAACACATTCGCACATTTCACAAGTAATCAGACATCACAAATTGTTCTATACACGGTATTCGATTCTTTAGAGTTTAAAGAGATGGTGGTGTGCTGTTACTGTTAAGACACTACGATGCTTCTTATCGCCAATTTTCTCTTTTTCACAAACCCTCCAAGACAACAATTACGTACTTAAAAATAAGAAAGGAGCACTTCCTTCTATATTTCGATGGATAGAAAAGTTACAGGTACTAACCAAACATCAAAATACTCGCTCCTTTGCGTGATACCATTTTCAGAAAATCATATTTAGGCATCTTAAACTGATTACAACACATTACGGGCGCTACAACTTACGTGATTTATTCGCCAAATAATAAGCTTTATTTCTCGAACTTGTTACTTCTAGGTAATTTTCACGGTTATTGTTTGTGTATAGTAATTGTTCTGTGTCCCAGCAGGTTTACGTCAGAGTAAACGCTGCTTTGTAATCGACGGTACGAATGCAACTGCAGTTCCTCTTCGCCGCCCACAGGTAATTATTGTGGGGCGCACCATTTGCTGTAATCGGTTGTGAACACAAAGGCGGTTGCTGCGTAGACCTTTATTTCCAGCGACCCGCACACGAGAGCTCGCGTGACGTGTCACAGTTTTGACGATGTCTTTACCGCTCGCCGCCGACGTCCACCTGATTAATTACGGCGCGCTGAAGAATTAGCGCAGACAAAGCGCGCAGCCGCCTTGTTCCCTTATCGCGCGGCGTTGCATGTAGCACCAAGACAGGCTAATTACGTTCGCCTTAACACCAATACCATCTGGTGGGAGCAAGTAGGATCCAGTTCCACAAGCTCAATGTATCACGTTGTATAATCACGCCATCCTCCAGCGTCTAACGTTGCTCTCCGTATCTGTGTGTCTGGCGGGTAGTGAAACCAAAGGCTCACGGTCATTATCCCCAGCATGAGATTTACATACCGTTTTACACATTGGTGTGATTAAAGTCAAACAACACGAAAATTACAGTGTGTGTCTTTTTTGTAATGATAATAAAATGTGTAATACTTTATTGAACCACATTCTTTGGATGGCAAAACAATTTAAAAAAATAAATAATCTGTTTCCAACAATAACTTCCCACTCTGTAATGGATTGCGCAGTGTTGTGATATTTCTTGACAGTTACCCAGAATAACTTGTGTAACATCGGAAAGCAGGACAGAAGACAGGTGGAACGTTATCGGTGATTCCGAGCTTCGATTGCCGCACCCGTGATACCATCAAAAGCAACACCGCCCCCAAACGACAACTGTATGCGATCGATTCCTGATACACCACGCAAATCCATTATTTCAGGAAATTTCAGTGTCCAAAAGGTGCAGGAGAACTTTCCATCAGTCCTCACTTTCTGTGGTAATCATAGTCGATGTTCACATAATCGGTGTGAAATGGACCTAACTATTTTTCACCGTTCGACGGAAACCTGAACACATGTTTTAAAATACAAAGAATATTGTGAAACAACACTGCCATGTGGAGCATCCATTATTCGTTTCACACGTCTCTTTAAAGACACCACCTTGGCTTCATTTTAGTGTAAACCTACAATTTTATAAAAGTGTTAATGATTTTTTCTACTTTGTCTTTTCTCTTATTCTTGACAATCCTAGCTGTATGGTCTGCACAGATCTTCCTTTTTCTTTAACCGAATTTTTATGTTGTTCATAAATTGCAACTTCATCTAAGCTGTCTACTCTAATTAAGGCCATAGAAGCATGGACTTTTCTGAATTGCTTTTCATACAAAAGCGAATCCGGCTGCCTTTTGAGTTCTTGTGCTGATATTTCCATAGAAACTTTCATCCCCTAACACAAAATGTTTGTCCACTATTTCAGCCCGTTAAGGGTTGAATTTCCAAAAGCATTGAAACGCGTTTGTCTTTTTTTTCGTTTTTATTTCCAGCGGAGAAGTTAAATACCAGTTTTCATAGATGTGGCTTCAAAAATACTTTCGTAGTATTTTAATAATGATTTTTTTTCAAAAGAATCTTTCAGTTACTATTTTATACCCTTAGCGGCTGAACTTCCAACACCTTTCTTTATTTCTAACTGAGAAACCAAACACTAATTTTCGTAGTTCTAGCTTCAAAATTGCCTTAATAGCGACATATTTTCAAAAAGTTATTGATCCCCTGTTTCACCTCTTCAGGAGTAGAATTTCGGACAGTCCCTTCTTAAACCATGTCTGCAGTATAAGATCCACACCCACTCCAAATTTCATCTTTCTCTCCCTCGCGGTTCAGTCTGGGCAGTGATGAGCCAGTGAATCAATCTGGCCCTATTTCAGCTATTAAAGGTTTGAATTTTCAAAACCAGTCGTACACGTCTGTTTCATTTCCAACCTAGAAGTCAAATACCAATTTCCAAAGGTCTGGCTTCAAAAATGCTTTGTCAATGAAATATTTTCATAATGTATTTCAATCTTGATGTCAGCCCCTTGGGGACTGAATTTCTAGAAACAGTGAAATGACTTTTTTTTGTAAAAGAGAAACCGAAATGAAAATTGTCATAGATTTAGCTTCAAAATGCTTTCATAATGAAATATTTCCATAAAACATTTCATCCCCTATTTCACTCCCTTTGGAGTAGAATTTCCAATAATACTGAAACACGTATTTTTTGTTTGCAACTGAGAAGTCAAATTACATTTTTAGTAGATGTAGCTTTAAAAATACTTTATTAGCTCTTTAATAATGATTTATTTAAAATCATTCACCGACTATTACGTCCCCACAGGGGCTAACTTTCCAAAAATACTGAAGCACGTATTTATTTGTTTCTGAGAGAGAAAGAAAATAACAATTTTCGTAGGTGAAGCTTCAAAATAGCCTTAATGGCGACATATTTTCAAAAAACCTTTCATCCCTTATTTCACCCCCTATAGTATACGATCAACACCTTCTGCAAATTTCAAGTTTCTATTGTTAGTGGTTTTAGCTGGGCGATGATGATTCATTGAGTTAGTCACTCAGTCGGGACATTGCTTTTTATATACAGTGATTAATATCCATCGAGTTATACACTATGTAAGTAAATGGCAAATGATGTGCTGTTTCGGCTAGAATTCTTTTCCCTTTCTTCCCAGTACTAGTTCACTTTCACTCCGATTTTTCCTCTGTTCTTTAATGAAAATACTCTTGCGTAAGCTTTTTTTCACCTTTCGTTAGCCCTGAAAGTATTAAATACTGATTCCCTTTTTTTCTGTTTCGAATGTCTTCATCCTAAATTCTTCTGTCCTTGAATTTCATGTAATCTTTTGTCATTCTTCCATTTATTGCCGAAATTCTGTAAAATTTGACAGCTAAAAGCTGTCCATTCTCTACTGACTATTTAAAAATCTGCAGCTGCTTCGTTTGTGGGTCAAATTTTTCTCCCATAACAGGAAATTTTCATAGTCGCGAGCTTGCCATTAAAAAATGTAGTTTTTAACATTTTCTAGCTGCCCCGAGAGCCAAAACGGTTGAAGTGCAATAAATATGAAGTGAGTCTTAGCCTTATTTCTCTATCATAAGGAAAAGACGCGCAACACGAATCTAGCTACTGAATTTCAGATGTACTGATCAGGGTTTACTTCTTTCTAAATATTTCACAGTAACTTTCTCTTACACGGTTCATGAGGCTATACAGAGTGACGCTTTCAAAAACTTTGGGGACAGGTTCCTTACACGAAAACAAGGAAAAAATCAATTAAATATGGATTCTAAAATGCATACCTTAAGAGCTATGAGCACCTGTTCAGTAGAAGAGATGTGTTTCACTGTAGCGAAGATGAGTAGTGCTCATAACTGCATTTTAGAGCCCATGTTTACTCAACATCTTTCTGTTTGGTCCATACTACCTCCCTCGCCCATCCTCCTTCTCCCCCACCCCTCACTCCCACCACACCAAGATATGGAAAGAAAACACCGTACAGCAGAAGAGCTGTGGTTCACAGTATCGTGGATGAACAAGTGCTGATAACTCTTAAGGTGTGCATTTTAAAGCTCCTATTTTTTAAACTGATTTGGTCTGCTAAGGGCACATGAAATAACTTATGTATTCTTTCTTTTCTCCTTCGTTTCTTTCCAGTAAATTTTCATTCTTTCCCTTATGTTTTTAACTTCATTCTTCTCTCCATATTGGACCTGTCTTTTTCTTTCTTTCCTGGAAGCACTTGAAACCTTTCGTTTTGCTCTGAACCTTTCTCTTTCTCCTATTTTTTCCTCCATTACTTTCATTTCCCTCAGGTCTGCTTTTTTATCCACATCATTGATGTTTTGGGCTTTCTGTTAGAGAAGTTCAAAATTCTTTTTGTTATCCCGTTTTCATCTAGCCTTCTTAGGTGCCCATAGAATGCAACGCTTCTCTTCCCCATCGTATCTTATATTCGCCTTACGTTTTTCATAAACTTCTTTACTACTTCTTGATTTCCATTTCCCATTCTCGCATTGTGATCCCAAGATTTTACTGGTTATTTTCGATTCCTTCTTTCCTATTTCATCTAATTGTTTGGCTGTATTTAACGAAAGACATTCTGATGTATGAAGGCATTCTGGCAATACTGTAGCGCTTAAGTTTATGGAAACAGATATCTTGTTATGCAGGTTTTAGCTGAAAATTCACCGCCAGTTTCCTTGCCCTTGCTAGATTAACTTATTTGTCTAAAGCATTTGGTTGTATTATTTCTCCTAGATATTTAAATTTTGTAGCCTTTTTTATTCTGCCATAATGAGTTTCCATATATTTCGATGCTTCCTTCGCATCTGTAATGTACTCTGAAATTCAAAAGATATGTTTAGACCTGCTTTTGAATCTGTCTCTTGTAGGAGATTTACCTGTACTGTAAAGATGGCAAAAGCTGGACAATCAAAACAGATTATCCACTTTTTCCCTGTTGTGATTCTTCTAATTCCTTCTCCTTTTGCTCCATTCCCTGATTACCTTTTATAGCACTCAACTGAACAGCAGTGGAGACAGTTCATTTCCTGCCTTAGGCCAGTTTTGATCACACAAGCCTTGGAGGTTTCGCATAAAAATTTAATTTTGCATTTTGTATTTGTTAATGTGTCTTTTATGATTGCCACAGATTTGATGTCAGCTCTGCACTCTTTTATGGTGTTGAATAATGTCCTCCTGTCAACTGAATCATATGCTTTTCTGAAGACTACAAATGTTATATAAGTGCTATTAGATCTCTTTCTTCTCGACCTGATCATGAATTTCAGATTTAATATTTGTTCCACACAGGATCGTCCTTTTCTAAAACCTCCTTGATAGTTCCCTAATTGCTGATACAGTTGGCCTGGTTCGCAGTGATTTTCAAAGAATTTTGTAAATCACTGAAAGGAGGGATATTCCTCTATAGTTGCTGGGGCCAGTTTAATCTCTTTTTTTGTGTACTGGATGAATTAATGCAGTTTCCAGCCTTCTGGTATAGCTTCTGTTTCCCAGATTTTTGGAAAGACTCCCTGTAGCTTCTTGACAGTTCCTGCACCTTCAATTGTCCACATTTCAGCAGTTACTGAGTTTGCCCCGGGAACCTTATCATTCTTCGGCTCTTTAGTGGTATTTTGAATATCATCCATGCTGTTGATACTGAGTTTGTGTAGGAATATTCTGGATTTTTCCTGGAACGTTTGCTCTTGATTTCTCAGAGTTTAACATATTATTGATATACACACATCAAAAAAAGGTTTGCATCACCCTAGTTCCCACAACTCCTGAATTTAGACGTTGACTGTGGATATTGTATCAGAGACACCGTCCCTTTGACTGTTCAGAGATGTCATTCAATCCGCCGAAAGATGTAAACAACCATGCACGAGCAGCGCCTATTAGTCGTAGGGGGTCCGACAGCCGAACAGTTCCACTCATTCCACTAGGAAGGAAGTACACGCCTCGTGTTGTCTGTAGTTCAACCATGCCTAGACTGTCAATACCGCGATTCGATCGCATCCGCGTTGTTACTTTGTGCCAGGAAGGGCTCTCGACGAGGGAAGTGTGCAGGCGTCTCGGAGTGAACCAAAGCGATGTTGTTCGGGCATGGAGGAGATACAGAGAGACAGGAACTGTCGATGACATGCCTCGCTCAGGGCGCCCAAGGGCTACTACTGCAGTGGATGACCGTTAAGTACGGATTATGGCTCGGAGGAACCGTGACAGCAACGCCACCGTGTTGAATAATCTTTTCTTTCAGTCACAGGACGTCGTGTTACAACTAAAACTGTGCGCAATAGGCTGCATGATGCGCAACTTCGCTCCCGACGTCCTTGGCGTGGTCCATCTTTGCAACGACACCAGGCAGCGCGGTACAGATGGACCCAACAACATGCCGAACGGACCGCTCAGGATTGGCTTCACGTTCTCTTCACCGATGAGTGTCGCATGTGCCTTCAACCAGATAATCGTCGGAGACGTGTTTGGAGGCAACCCGGTCAGGCTGAAAGCCTTAGATACACTGTCCAGTGAGTGAAGCAAGCTGGAGATTCCCTGCTGTTTTGAGGCAGCATTATGTGTGGCCGTCGTACGCCACTGGTGGTCGTGGAAGGCGTCGTAACGGCTTTGCGATACGCGAATGCCATCCTCCAACCGATAGTGCAACCATATCGGCAGCACATTGGAGAGGCATTCGTCTTCATGGACCACAATTCGCGCCCCCACCGTGCACATCTTGTGAATGAGTCCCTTCAGGATAACGAGATCGGTCGACTAGAGGGGCCACCCAGCATCTTCTCCAGACTTGAACTCTATCGACATGCCTGGGATAGATTGAAAAGGGCTGTTTATGGACGACATGACTCCCCAACGATTGTGAGGGATCTACACCGAATCGCCGTTGAGGATTGGGACACTCTGAACCTGCAGTGCCTTGATGATCTTGTGGATATTATGCCACGACGAATAAAGGCATGCATCAATGCAAGAGGACGTGCTACTGGGTATTAGAGGTACCGGAGTGTACAGCAATCTGGACGACCACCTCTGAAGGTCTCGATGTATCTTGGTACAACATTAAATGTGTCGTTTTCATGAGCGTTCTTAACGATTTTTTCCCTGAGAAACTAAATGTGCTGTAAATATACAGCTGTCCTTTATGAGCGAGTACAGTAATCATCACTCAAAAGTTTTCCATTAAAAATCCAAATACTGCTAAATAGATACAAATTACAAGAAAGCTCATAAAAGTAGCTGCATACAGAACTAATGGGTTCTGTACGAAGTAATACGACAGGAGCCCAGCATTTTTAGAATCACTGAACATGAGGTACAATGGATATACTTTTTCTCATTATGTTCCATCCCATCCTCCCTCATAAAACTGTTCTTTCTTTTTGAATTGTTTTAATAACGCGTAGTGAATGTTTCGCAGTAGTTTGAAGCGGTGGCGAAAATTCAGTCACGCAATAGTTGGTTGCCATGGTCAGCATCATAGATAAGCAACACATTCTTTGGCGTAGCACTAAATGTTTTCATTGTTTACGTTCGTGATTGCAAATGCCGCGCGGGATTAGCCGAGCGGTCTCATGCGCTGCAGTCATGGACTGTGCGGCTGGTCCCGACGGAGGTTCGAGTCCTCCCTCGGGCATGGGTGTGTGTGTTCGTCCTTAGGATAATTTAGGTTAAGTAGTGTGTAAGCTTAGGGACTGATGACCGTAGCAGATAAGTCCCGTAAGACTTCACACTCATTTGAACTTTTTTTTTAATTGCAAGTACTACTCAACTGAATGATATAAGCTCCTGGATACTGACGGAAGTTTTGCTCATCGAGTAAAAGTCTCAGATACATATAGAACCACGTCATCAGGCAATGACGTTGCTGGTTCCAGCACTGGATCTCTCAGTATTCCCTATTATTGAGGCAAATTATTTTAATTTTACGTCACGTTATCTACACAGAAATAATGCATATGGGTAACTCATGATGGAAAAAATACATTTCAGTTTTGCCAGTTTAGTGTTTCTTCAACGACATACATTCTCGGCTCACATAACTGATAAACTAATTAGACTTGGAATCGGATGACGCTAGAAACATAAATAACACTTCATACTGACTATGACAACATCAAAGTACATTTCATCGTCGCAGCAATAATGAAATTAACAATTTCTGCGGTACTGTTACGAGCAGTTTTCGCCGCAACTCTGGAAATATGAATTTCTACTGCGTCAGCGAACGCACTCGGAAATCTCGCGCATCGCTTGCTTTTGGTCCTGACCCAAATGTGAGGATCATCCACGACTGGTACTAAATTTCCAGAGCATTTCATTAAAACTGGAGAATTAATGAAACGCGCTGCCGCACCTAATATCGGCGGGCAGTGTGCATGTCATCAGTTTATGAAAGCGTAGGCTTAAAACTCTGAGCGTCAGCAGTTCTAACCGAGAGGTTGGCCTGGACTGCCAGTCCCAACAGCGACAAGTTCGAGGGCAATTTAATAATTTAGTCGAATGCCATATATTGTTAAAACGGTGCAATTTGTTATTTTATTATGAGAAAGTAACTTTGTGTTTACAATTAGGAAATGAGGATTTTAGGAAAGGAGGGTTGTACGATCTTTCAATGGGTATTCATGATCTGTAGTGAAATACTGACATAAGATTTCTCTCTTTCTTTCGGCAGATTGTAACATTTATGGATAGCTGGATCATGTGGATGATTCTTGTAATTTGTTTTTCACTGTAACTTTACGTATGTGATACTAGAATTTAATTTCCTCTCTGCCACAATGCATGCGCCGTTTTTAGTACTGTGTGGCGGATCAGGACTCGAACCCGGAACCCGGCACTTCGCACTAACGCTCTTATCATCGAAGCACGATCAGCTCTCTGAGCTTAAGTACTGCCTGTACATTTTTCCCACCTAGTAAGAGAAATAATGTACTTAAGTACACATGCTGTTTCCTGGCCAGTGCTTCAATCTAGTGACCGGTTTTAGAATTACTTGAACTAATACGCACTAGCGTTTCTGTTGTGTCAGACGTGATGTCGTGTTTTGTGCACTGGAACACATTCGAAATGAAACCATAACGAACAACTGGCTGCTACTAGCTAGCAAACATTTAATAACATTGTTCCACGTGAAGGTGCTTGTATAAATTCTCGAAACGCATCATGGGATGAAATAAAAAGAGCGTCTGTCGCAGTTAATTGGTTTACTTGAACTTTTATTGTCATAAGCAGTCGCACTTCCTTACAACAGACCGACAGGGACGTCGTAAGAACATATGTACGATGATCTCGTTATATCGATTTCGAGACACTGCTTCGTGCGAACGATGGATGTTGGCCGCAGAATGCAAGAGAAAGATCTACAGTCAACTAAGAAAAAGAAAGTTTAGTTTCTAGAAACAGTTTATTCCCTCTGGGCTTATCTAACAGAGTCGACTGTTGGAAGTC
The DNA here is from genome assembly GCF_021461395.2 of Schistocerca americana. Taxonomy (NCBI): domain Eukaryota; kingdom Metazoa; phylum Arthropoda; class Insecta; order Orthoptera; family Acrididae; genus Schistocerca; species Schistocerca americana. The sequence continues at coordinate 434,087,198 of NC_060119.1, read as the reverse complement.
GTCGGGCGAGTTGTGCTGTGCCACTTTAAGATAAGCAAATTACTCGCTAAACCCTTGAGCCAAACTTACTCGTACGTCCGGTAAGTATGTTTGAGCACAATTTAGCACCTCTGAACCACTGGCCTTGTTAGAAGTCGCAATGCACACCTTCTTTTCTGTGTTTTAATTGATTTCGACTGATACCGGGAAAGTTATTTAACAAGCAACTATGGTCACTTTACATTAACATGCTCTACGTGTCGTAGTTCTCAGCAAACAACACTTCTACCGAACGTAGTACGGAACTATATTCACTAATTGGATCACACACGTAATGTTTCGAAAAAATCTGGTGAACAAATTGTTTACGATCGATGTAGCACTCCGGCCTGCACCACTGTCGCTGGCTCGTTTTGCACCCTGTCACACATTACTGCGTTTCACCCATGCGAGTAACCATTTTAAGCACAGTGTATAAAGATCTTCAGTATTTATTTGGTTCTAAGACTGTGTTAGTTGAGGCAGCCACAATACCTAAATCCTGCTCGTCAAATACCAATAGCGCCAACTCCAAAAGTAGCATGAGCTTGTACTACTATTGCTACTACTACTACTACTACTCTAAGGAGGAAACGCTAATCTTATATTGACTGCTTTTCCATAAGATGATTTCAGGAGCTTCCAATGCAATCGCACTTACAGTCCAACTATTACAACAACCATGGTTGCTTTGACTTTACGTTTTACCAGATTTAACTTTCAAGATTGGTTATACGGTAATAGCGCTCTAACACGTACACAAAATCATTTAAGGACTTTGTAAAAAATTCAATAACAATAGATACGAGTTAAAATTTAATTAACTCTTAACTAGTTCTCTTACTCGTAGTCAAAATGCAACGCGAGAAGGTACACTATTATCTCTTTCCAACCGATGACGTAACTAGTTACTGATATCGTAATTTGTTAAAGTGCCTTTTCTTCAGCAATATGAGTATGACAACACAATAATACTGGATTTAACCACCAAGACCGTCTTGGGATTAAATATGTGAATAGCAAGGTTTTGTTTCCTTCTGAAATCCAATATTAGACACACTTAAACGGCGTTCCATGGCGAACTTCTGAACTTGGCAGATTTATATCGCTGCCATTTCATTTCACGAAACTTAGGGAACCACGCATTTAATACTTACAAATTCCCGTGCCGTCAAAGTAACGCTCTTCAAATAAGGAGACCACATTTTTATTACAATATTCGTATGACAGTTCAAAGTAAATTATTCTCATTTCCTCTGCGATCAGCGATGAACGTAACAGTACGTCAACGATATAACCCTGACAATCTCTTTAGTTGTTACCAAAACAGAATGTTGCGTAATACTGTTTAAAAATCTTGTAACTCTAACATCAAAACATCCCTCATCTTTCCTTCATAAATATTACCTGTTTAGACGCTTATTAGCAAATTTATCTTTTTTCTTAACGAATAACAAATTCTAAACATATTTGCCTTTTCCAGCAAGCACTATAGCTTCTAACTAGATGATAAAACCTCTTTAATCATTCAATTCTAATTTCTTTAGACAGTGGACAGAAAGTGGGATTTAATTAATCAAGAAGTCAAGATACTTTTCTGTTTGAAGAACAATATTTTATTTCTATTCCATACTACAGTCGCAAGTTCATATGTTACGAAGACTGGCAACTCCCTCTTGAGGGGAATGAGTATATTTATCACAATAAGTTACGTAGTTCATTCAGGTGTTGGACCAATCGCGTGAACTAAAGACGCTAATTTAAGCCACTCTAACTTTCTATTCACGGGGGATGGGCCAGCTATATTTGCTCAGTCCCATGGTTCCATGATAAGTAGTTTAAATGGAATAAAATTAAACTTCCAGAGCTGAGTCGCACAATTAAACCTTTCAGATCATCTGGCAACAAGTATGTGGATTGATGTTTGCTGTGTATTGGTTGTAACAGAAATATTTTCCTTAATGTAAACCTCATGCACACATTTATCAGTGTTCAATCTTTTCGCCATGCATAAGTGTTGCCACCTGTTGGGCATAACTGTAGAAATATCAACAAGTGAATGCACCAGTACGCAGCAGCTTGTCGCCGCCAGAATACACGGAAGTACTTCAAATGGCTCTGAGCACTATGGGACTTAACATCTGAGGTCATCAGTCCCCTAGAACTTAGAACTACTTAAACCTAACTAACCTAAGGACATCACACACATCCATGTCCGAGGCAGGATTCGAACCTGCGACCGTAGCGGTCGCGCGGTTCCAGACTAAAGGGCCTAGAACCGCTCGGCCACCCTGGCCGGGGGAAGTACTTAGTTAGTTACATTCCACTGTATAACTGAATATTATTATTGCTATTTAGCATGGTAACTATTGAATGATCGATTTATTTATTACAACAGCGAAAATTTCAAAATTGATTATCTTAGTTCGTAAAAAGAAGCAGAGTGTACAAAGCATATTTTGAAAACGAGTACATATATGCGTACAAATCTTCCACCTAAAATCTTTAAAAAAATCACCTAAGAGCATAAGAATACAAAGAAAAAATTTGCTTCCCTCCTGAAAAAATCCAGGTCTGAAAAGCTTATTTCCATCTGCAATTACCACAGAATATTCCGCCCACACATATGTAGTGTGTGTCAAAATTGTCCTAACCATGCAATGGAGCTACTGTCTCACACACTTACCACAAATCCACTACAATACGGAAAAGCTTCGACTCAACTAATCTTAAGCGAGCCAGACAGATGCACTACTGAATTAAACTGCGGAAGAGTCGGATCTCCGATCCGAATCAGATGTCTCTTCTTGACAAAGTCAACAGCAATTGCGATAACTTCAGTATCAATAAATTAAAACTCACTGAACTACCCTCACATTAACTTTCAATAGACGCTGATTCGACACTTAAATTACCGATACACATCAACGTAAAGATCTCACGGAAATCCATGTAAACCATACTGTACTGATTAGCTGTAACTCTCAACAGATTGTTGGTGCGCTACCCTACATCTAGCGGCCCTTACTAATTCCGAGCGTTGACTGCTAAGTGAAACGGGAACTGTTCGTCGCTTGAATCAAAATTGTACTGCTCTTCGCTGGAGTCAAAACTATACTGACTATATTCCACATGTTAATTTGAGACGGAAACATTTTACAAGGCAAATGAGCAGCGTTCCCCGCTACCATTGACAATCAAGTTATTATTCTTTGCCCCATCTCGCTGGTGTTGGCTTGGATAGATGCGTGATCGTTTACTGTACGACTGTATTAAGTTTCCTCCGCCACTACAACTGCGCAAACAAACAAATATAAGAATCACACAACATACGTATTTGCATGTAATACACCTGTTAGGCCTTACTTTGCCCACAGTTGACTGCCAATGCGGTTGAGACTACAAAATCGAGCGCAAAATTTGCTCTTGAAACTTTTGTACCCCTACAAAGCGAGCCAGCAGCCTTGATGCAGTGGGAACACCACTTCCTGTCAGATCACCGACGTTCAGCGCAGCTAGGCTTGGGTAGCATTTGGATGGATGACTGCCCCAGTCTGCTAATCGCTGTCGGCAAGCGGGATGCACTCAGCCCTTCTGAGGCCAGTTGAGGAGATACTTTATTGCCAAGTAGCGGCTCAGGTCACGAAACCTGACAGCGGCTGGGAGACCGGTGTGTTGACCACATGCCTCTCTATACCCACATCTACTGACGCCTATCGGCGGAGGATGAGAATGCGGTCGGTCGATATCATTGGGCCTTAAGAGATCTGTTCAGACGGAGAGTTACAGAGTGTGCCCGCTTTTATTTGTACATATCCCCAGCTTATTATCAACACGATCTTGTTCCAATATTTCCGTTCAGTCGATTTCCAAAGAGCGACTAAAATATGATAAAACCGTTGGCTGAATAGAAAAATGGAGGAGGACTTTTCGTCTGTAAATCATCTGCACTTTCCGCATGCATCTTGAAGGTAGTCTGTATATATTTCGAGCACAAGCTTTCAGAGCCTCATGTGTTTTTCCATTATATATGCCGAAGTAATTCAGTTAAGCTGTTTGTCAGGGAGTACCACTTGAAATGTGTTTGTTCTTTTCTTTATTATATTTTTGTGTAACACGATTCATTACTATATTTGTAATACCACAGGTTTTGGCATAATTTTTATACAAGACATGTGGAAAATCAGACTAAATATGAAGAATTAAAGTTATGCTTGTGAAAGCGTACAGTTCTTTATATGCAAGAACTCATGTGTCAGTGTGCTTCATATTCTTTTACAGCGATGTGTAATAACATTAAGGGCAAATATAATAATGCCAATATAAGAACAGCTACGCATTACTGATCAGTATTTTAATTAAATTACATTAAAGAATAATCAGTTACCTTTTTTAAATTTGTTTTTTAGTTAATTTGCCTTTCTTTCCTTCTGTACGTACGAACTTTGTTGTAGAACCTCTTATTTACGTGTGATAATAAAAATTCATTTACACAGAATTAAGTACATTTAAAATTACGTGAATTCATATTAACTGATTAAGAATATTTAGTTGAGAATTAAATCCTTTACATAATTCGGCCTTGGCACCCATTTTCTAAATGCAGTGGTTTTTTAAAAATATTTACTGAATTCCTTCCCGGCGTTAGCTATGGAACGCAAGACTGTTTCTATTAGCAGAAAATGGTTAAATATTGCCAAGCCGACGTTTAATTATCATTGATAAAACACACTTCACTATACATTTAAGTTATTTGAAAGAACCAAAATTGTTAAATTTCAACGTTAACTATCCGCCCATGAATGCACAAATGTGAAACTAGTAATAAATTCCGTCAGTCTCAGGATCGCTGTAAAAGAAAAACATTTTCTTAATTCACCGCTAATTTTTATCTGCTCCCGATTTACTGGTTTGGTTAATTTTTCTTAGCGGAACAATTTTTTAAATGTGCCGCCGCTGCAAATCGTTCGGTCGCGGCACAGCCCAGCAACACCGCTAAAAATGCTGAAAATTCTTTAAAGAAATATTATAGATGACATGGGCAAGCTAATTTACATTAGTAATACACACTTTTGTTAAATTATAATGTATTTAGACCACAACAATAATTCAACTTACATTAGTTTGTAATTTCTTCTCTAATGGCGGCTAAATCTAGATACAGACAAAAGAAGTCTGCCCATTCATAAAATGCTACGTCACAGGTTCCTCTCACTTTCAGCTCTCCAGGAAGACGACAAAGGATACACACTACGTGGTGCTTTTTATACTACTGCTGACCATTAACATCTCTTTGTAATCTTACAACATTATTTTCCTCTGTGGCTGAATTTTACATTTTTGTTATCGCAGATATTGACACATGTCGCAATTACATTATGAGTATAGAAATATTACAATCATAAATACATCGAGAATATTACTACAGAAAATATTACAATAATAACGAATGTCCTTTACACAAAATTAAATAATATTTTTTGTTAAATAATTACAGTATATACAAATTGCTTCATAGCGGCGTATATAGTACAATTAAATTTTAGTTTGTTAATAGTGTGAGTGTTGCCAGGGAACGTTACAGTATCTTAGATAAAATGATGTTGGCTCTGCAGTTCCCTAAGTATTTTGGTCATTTATATGTTGGAAAAGGTTATTGCAATAAGAAATACGCCAGACGGAAAAAAATCGCAACACCAAGAATGAGTTGGGCTATATAATCGAAAGTTGGTAGGCATGTTTGTACATCCGATAGATGGTGTCGTCTGCTCCAATTTCGTGCCAGTGGCGTAAGAATGGCACTATTGACGCCCCTATGAGGGCGCAAATCAGATTTGCTTTAAATACGGCCCGCGCGGGGTAGCCGTGCGGTCTCGTACGTCTTGTCACAGTTCTCGCTGCTCCCCACAGTCGGAGGTTTGAATCTTCCCTCGGGCATGGTTCTTTGTGTCGTCCTTAGGATAAGTTATTTTAAGACAGATTAAGTAGTGCGTAAGCCTGGGGACCGATGACCTAAGGAGTTTCGTCCCATAGTCCTTACAACAAATTTCCAATTTCCTTTAAATGTGTGTGAACACTTAAGGGACCAAACTGCTGAGGTCATCGGTCCCTAGACTTACACCTGCTTAAAGTTACTTAAACTAACTTATGCTAAAACAAACACACACACCCATGCCCGAGGGAGGAGGCCGCGCAGTCCGTGACATAGCGCCTCGAACCACGCGGTCAATACACGCGGGGTAGCCGTGCGGTCTCGGACGTCTTGTCACAGTTCTCGCGGCTCCCCACAGTCGGAGCTTCGAATCTTCCCTCGGGCATGGGTGTTTGTGTCGTCCTTAGGAAAATACGCGGCCTTTAAATACCCGCTGTAACTGTCGTGAGCGTTAGTTACCTTTGAAATCGGATGTGGTGAGTCGATTTCACCTCACTGAGTCTAAAACGACGTCGTGTAATAGAGCTACGAGAAGCTGTATGTTCCTTTTTCGATACTGCAGAAAGACTTGACAAGAACGTAGCCACTGTACATGACTGATGGCAGCGGTGGACACGAGAGTGTACAGCCGCAAGAAGACCAGGCTCCTGAAGGGCAGGTGGCACTGCTAGAAGAGAAGACCATCGCACGGTTCAGGGTCAGACTCTGGTGCATCCTTTTACATGTGCACCAGCAATTCGACTAGCAGTTGGCACCTCAGTGACACAACAACCTGTTACAAATCGTTTACTTCGCTCTTAGGCTCTGTAGCACGCATTCCCCTGGCCACAAACCACCGCCATTTGTGTCTTCGGTGGTGTTAGGCAAGAGCTCATCGGAGGGCAGGGCAGAGTTTCGTTGTGTTTTCTAATGAAAACTGATTCTGCCTCGGTGCCAATGATAGCCGGTGTTGGGTAGAAGGAAGGCAACTGAGAATCTACAAGCAACTTGTCTCCGTGCTAAAAAAAAAGAAAAGTGCCTCTGAGAACTATAGGGCTCAACTTCTGAGGTCATAAATCCCCTAGAACTAACCTAAGGACATCACACACATCCATGCTCGAGGCAGGTTTCGAACCGGCGACCGTAGCGGTCCCGCGGTTCCAGACTGTAGCGCCTAGAACCGCTCGGCCACCCCGGCCGGCTCTCCGTGCTACACCCCGTGGACCTACACGTGGAGCTATGGTCAGGGTTGCGATTTCGTATGACAGAAGCAGCACTCTCTTGGTTATCTCATGTACCCTGACTGCAAGTTTGTATGTCAGTTTGGTGACTGGACCATTCATAAATAGAATTCCGGTGGGTGTTTTCCAACAGGATAACGAACGTCCACGTACCGCTATTGTAATATACCATGCTCGACATGATTTAGACATATTTCCTCGGCCTGCTCGATCACCAGGTCTATCTCCAATCGAGCACATGTGGGATCTAATGGGGTGCCAACTCCAGCGTCATCGACAAGCATCCCGGTATTGAGCAACCAGGTGCAACACGCATGGAACTCCATTCCACAAACTGACATCCGGCACCTGCAGGGCATATTGAATGTAAGTTTACATATTTGCTTTCAGCATTCTGGCGATTACAGCGGATATTAATCTACCAGCATTTTATATCTGAAAGTGGCTTACCTCGCTCTTACATCAGTCTGCGATCTTGCAATATTGATCACTTAAATACGTTGCTAGACAAATGTATTCCCGAAATTTCATTAATCTTCACTGATTACATTTTGGTATCGCAATTTGTTTCCGTCGGGGATTAATGATGCCAATATAAGAATAACTAAATCTACTGATCTGTTTCTTTTGTCTTTTAAAGTCGACAAGTATTATAGTTATTTAGATGTAGGAAAGTTTATTACAATACAAAATATGTGAAATTCTTTGAGATATAGTTTCAGCTAAACTGGTATCCGTCTCATTATTAAGTTCACGACACAAACACAAAGGTGATCTACCGGTTGGTCAGTAAGACAACGATGGCAGTAAGACATTTATTTACAATGAAATGAACACCCTGAGCTGCTTACAGGCGTTGACATACGTCAACGGGGACAGATGAAAATGTGTGCCCCGACCGGGACTCGCACCCGGGATCTCCTGCTTACATGGCAGACGGTTTATACATCTGAGCCACCGAGGACACACAGAATATACATAGTTAAGGCTCACCGGCCACTGGACTATCTTCTTCTTCTGTGCAAATGCACAAACAGTGCCCGAACTGTTATGGGAATCGACAACGCGCCGCGAATAATAAGTATAAAGGGCGGGGGCGGTACGAATGTAGTGCGGGACAATACGTTGAGAATGTGGGTTTCGCGGGTGGCGTGCCAGAGATAAATCCCTGCAGTCGCGCTATCCTCTGTGTCCTCGGTGGCTCAGATGGGTGGAGCGTCTGTCATGTAAGCAAGAAATCCCGGGTTCGAGTCCCGGTCGGGGCACACATTTTCAGCTGTCCCCGTTGACGTATGTCAACGCCTGTAAGCAGCTCAACGTGTTCATTTCATTGTAATTTCACTCTAACCAGCTGCATGGTCACCGATATTATCTGTTCTTTCGGACATGTCCGAAAGAACAGATACCGTCTTAGTATACACATAGACATTTATTTCCCACCCTCATTTAACATAGTTGTAAGATTAAAATGAATGTAAGAACTTTATGGAGAAATGATGTCGAACAGTTGAAAAAAGAAAATTCTTTGGTATTTGTTGCTTTTTCTAGCTTCATACCAGCCCCTTTCCCATTTTTCTTTCGTAGCACACTTCAGTCACTGTTGCTGTAGTTTTCTATAGAATTTCTTCGTACAGCTCACTCGGCGATATGGTCCGCTAATTCATTTGATGACGTTGGTGCACGGGATTTTCTCCATTCGACTTGAGGTGCCATTTGCTCCGATGCAGTTCCCAAATTTTATTTCTAATTTCTTCTATACGCTGCCTGTATTGTCACAATATTTTTTCCGCGAATCGTGTTTCCCCACAATAGTTGATATTTCTCACGAGGTTTGTTGCAATACCTTGTTTACACTGAAGAGGGCAAAAAAATGAGCAATGTCGGTAGTCCCCCGCCATCAAATTCGCAGCTCAGTTTACTGGTTTTGCGGGGACACGTCGCCATTTGTCCACGGCGGGCATGTTAAATGTGAGCGCTCCGCAGGAAGGCGGCGGCCACTTTCCCGCTTTATAAATCGCGCAGCGCGGCGCGGCCCCGCGGACGTGCCCGGCATGGCCGAGCCGGAGCCGCTGCCGACCCGCGCCACTCTATTGTTTCGGCAGTAATTGCGCGCGGCAGCGCCGTCCGTCAGGGCGGACGTGGCCGGCGCGCGCGCCCATCCGTCACCGTCGCGGAAGCCGATGAGCGCGGATGAACGCCACTTTTCTGCGTCGCCGCGCAGCGCACCGCCCGGCTTTTTTTTCTTCTTCTCGGCGGCCACGCCCTCGTATTTTTTGGCCAAAGGACGTGAGGGAATATTTATTGTGGAAATCTGCGCAGGTTTCTCAAGCAGCTATAGGACATTATGGATTCATGATGACTTTGCACATTTCTATACTGACAGAAAAAGAAATAAGAGTACGTAAAAATAATTAGTGTAGATTAATGAAATTTCTGGAATACATATGTCTATATCGGCCGGGGTGGCCAAGCGGTTCTAGGCGCTACAGTCTGTACCGCGCGACCGCTACGGTCGCAGGTTCGAATCCTGACTCGGACATGGATGTGTGTGATGTCCTTAGGTTAAGTTAGGTTTAAGTAGTTGTAAGTCCTAAGGGACTGATGACCTCGGAGTTTGGGTCTCATAGTGCTCAGAGGCGTTTTTACATATGTCTAGGTAACACATTTAAGTGGTTAACTTTGCAAGACCTAATACCTATGTAAGTGTGAGATAAGTCATTGCAGATATAACATGCTGGTGCATCAGTAACCGCAATAACCGCCAGAATGCTAAAAGCAAGCATGCAAACTTACACTCATTGTGCCCTACAAGTGCCGGATGTCAATTTGTGGTATGGATTTCCAAGCCTGTTGCTCTCGGTCGGTCAATAGAGGGACGATTAATACTTGTTGAGGATGAGGCTGCAGCTGTCATCCCATGATATCCCATATCTGCTCCATTGGAAACAGATCTGGTGATCGAGCAGTGTACTCTGTAGAGCATGTTGCGCTATAACGCCGGTATGCGGGTGAACGTTATCCTGTTGGAAAACACCCACCGGCAAGCTGTTCCTGAATTACCAGATTGAAGTAGAGATTTGCAGTCAGAGTGCGTGGGATAACCACGTGAGTGCTCTTGCTGTTAAACGAAATCGCAACCCACACCATAACGTGAGGTGCAGGTTCAGCGTGTCTAGTACGCAGACAGGTTGGTCGCAAACTCTCAACTGGCCTCTTTCTGAGCAACACACGGCCGGCACTGACGGAACCAAATTTCATCAGGAAAGACAACAGATCTCTACGCTGCCCTGCGCTGAGCTCTATCTTAACACCACCGAAGTCTCAAATGGCAGTGGTTTGGAGTCAGTGGAGTGCGTGCTACACTGCCTAAGAGCTCGAAGCTCTCCTTGAAATGACCGATTTGTAACAATTCGTTGTGTCACTGAGATGCCAACTGGTACTCGAATCGCTGCTGCAGATGCAAAACGATGCGCCAGAGTCAGACCCTGAACTGAACACGATGGATTTCTCTTTCAGCGGTGCCACCTGGCCCCCTGGAGCGCGGTCTTCTTGCGGCTGTACGTTCTCGTCTCCATCGCTGCCATCAGTCACGTACAGTGACTACATTCCTGCCAAGTCTTTCTGCAGTGTCACAAAGGGAACGTCCAGCATCTTGCAGCCCTGTTACACGACGTCGTTCACACTCAGTAATTTGCTGATAATGGCGTCTTTGTCGCCTTAAAGGCATTCTTGACTAACAACAACTCACCACGTCCGATTCCATAAATAACTAAGGCTCAAGACTGTTAAAGCGAGTATTTAAAGCAAACCTGATCTCCATTCTCTTAATGGCGTTATTAGCACCACTCTTTTGCTCCTGGCGCGAAATTTGAGTACGCATCTTTCGTAAACACGCCTTCTAACTCTGGTATAAGGAGCACATCTCGTTCTTGGTGCTGCAATTTCAAACCTGCGACCGTAGCAGCAGCGTGGTTTCGGACTGAAGCGCCTAGAACCGCTCGGCCGCAACGGCCGGCGCGGTGCACGTACACCCCTGCATGTCTTTGACAGAGGAACTGTAACACGTCAGGTGTATCGGGGCGTCATTTTGCGCCAATATGTCCGCCTTTTCAGGGGTGCAGTGGGTCCCACCTTCTTCCTGATCGATGATAGCGCTCGGCCCCAACGAGCTGCTATCTTGGAGGAGTACCTTGAAATAGAAGATATCAGGCGAATGGAGTGGCCTGCCTGTTCTACAGACCTAAACCGCATCGAGCACGTCTGGGATGCTCTCGGTCGACGCATCGTTGCACTTCTACAAACCCTTAGGACACTTCAGGAGCTCCGACAGGCACTGGTGCAAGAATGGGAGGCTATATCCCAGCAGCTGTTTGGCCACCTGATCCAGAGTATGCTAACCCGTTGTGCGGCCTGTGTACGTGTGCATGGTGATCATATCCCATACTGATGTCGGGGTACATGCGCAGGAAACAGTGGCGTTTTGTAGCACATGTGTTTCGGGACCGTTTTCTCAACTTATCACCAATACCGTGGACTTACAGATCTGTGTCGTGTGTGTTCTCTATGTACCTAAGCTATTAGCGCCAGTTTTGTACAGTGCCACGTCGTGTGGCACCACATTCTGCAATTATTCTTAATTTATAAGCATGAGTGTAGAAACGTACTCTTTTAATATGGAAAGATTAGAAGAACAGACTTTTCAATAAAATGACAATATGGAGAGCGATCATGATGTACTCAGTTTTTATTTTATTTATCCTCAGAATCGACACTGAAAGTAAGCGAAAGTACATTACTAGCTACAACATTAAGAGATTAATAGCAAATGACGGTGGTTACAACAAAACCACGATAAACTTCTCATTCTGCTGCACAGCAACAAGTCGTCACATGTAAAAATATCACGATTAGAAACTCCTATACATGCTTCTAACAGTTATATATACGATGCAAAGTAATGCTAGAGGTAGTGCATTCATTTGTAACGCACAAATGATTATACCAAGAATGTGAAAAAAAGAAGTTTCTGTAGAAGGGCAGATCATCTTTAAGAAGTACATCACCATCGGTAAATTATTCTGTCGCTTGCTGTTTAAAACTAGGCAGAATTTAACAGAATGTTCAACAAAATTAAGATTGATTATGGTAATCAATCTATTACTGAATACACTGTATTAGCTCTAAAATTAGTCGTGTGAAGGAAGAGCCGGCCGGAGTGGCCGAGCAGTTCTAGGCGCTTCAGTCTGGAACCGCGCGACCACTACGGTCGCAGATTCGAATCCTGCCTCGGGCATGGATGTGTGTGATATCCTTAGGCTGGTTAGGTTTAAGTATTTCTAAGTTCTAGGGGACTGATGACCTCAGATGTTAAGTCTCATAGTACTCAGAGCCATTTGAATAAATTTTCTTTTTTGTGATGGAAGAAGACGGAATAACATCCTGTTTCTCATATTCCACTTCATGTTCTGATTCGAACAATAAGTCAGAAAATGAAAAGGAAACAGAAACAAACGTAAAGTAACGAAAAGAAGTGAATTACAAGAGTATTTCAGTAAAATGGTTCAAAAGGCACTGAGCACTATGGGCTTAAAATCTGAGGTCATCAGTCCCCTAGTCCTTATAACTAAAACCTAACTAACCTAAGGACATCACACACATTCATGCCCGAGGCAGGATTCTAACCTGCGACCGTAGCAGTCGCGCAGTTTCAGACTGAAGCGCCTAGAACCACTCGGCCACACCGGCCGTCTTCAGTAAAATAAATAACAGATAGCACAGTTTATAGTGGGAAGGTAATGAAGTGTGGCGGTCGTTGTTAGAAGACGCAGGTTGATTGTAGTGTCATGTTGCTTTCTCTTAGCCACTACAGTACTTGTCGTGCTATTCAAGGTAGCAGACGTTACTTGAGCGAGCGTTAACATTCTGGTAAATTCCGCCCAGCTTTTAACAACCAGAAACCGGATACTTTTTGCTACGTCTAGCATTTTTTTAAGATCTTGCTTTCTTATAACACAAATGAAAATGTTTTAATGATCTGTATATTTAAATGAACTTCCTTGTAACTGCACACTTACTATAGTTATTTGTACGTTATGCATGCACGCATGTTCTTGAAAATGTAAGTCTAATCAATCACTTTCGACATTTTAGGCAAATGTAGTGGCTTACAGTGTGAAGACGGGTTTTATAGGTGCAAGCCTTGTATTAGATCGAGAAGCCATTAGCAGTTACCTAAAGGTAACAGCTAATGAGTTTTAATTTACGTTAATAATCTGAAAACTTGTGTTTTGGTATGTTTTTTGACCCATGTAATTGTCAACGTATATCCTGTTTGTGGCTGTTTCTGAGGAAATTGTAAGAAACCAGTCGGAGAAGCAGGATGCGTTTGAAAATCCAGTGGTGAAAGTGTAGAATCTTCCTGAGAGTAATTACAGGACGGCTGAGTAGTATCGGACACACAAACTTTTCCGAAATTATAGTTTTTTCTGGAATTTGTATCGAAATTTTCTTCACACTAAAAAATACTAGGTATGTTATGGGTACAATTATAAAACTCTGTATCATACACTGAAGAGCCAAAGAAACCGGTATAGGCATTCGCATTCAAATACAGAGATATGCAAACAGGCGGAATACTCGCTGCGGTCGCCAACTGTCTGGCACAGTTGTTAGTTACTTCGGTTACTGCTGCTACAATGGCAGGTTAACAAGATTTAAGTGAGTCTGAACGTGGTGTTATAGTCGGTGCACGAGCGATGGAACATAGAATCTCTGATGTAGCGATGAAGAGGGGATTTTCTTGTATGACCATTTCACGAGTTTACCGTGAATATCAGCAATCCGGTAAAACATCAAATTTCCAACATCTCTACCCTCAGAAAAAGATCCTGCAAGAACGAGACCAATGAAGACCGAGGAAAATCGTTCAACGCATCAGAAGTGCAATCCTTCCGCAAACAAATTGTTGCAGATTTCAATGCTGGGTCATCAACAAGAGCCAGCGTGCGAACCATTCAACGAAACATCATCGGCATGGGATTTCGGAGCCGAAGGCCCACTCGTGTAACCTTGATGACCGCCCGACGCAAAGATTTACACCTCGCCCGGGCCCATCAACACCAACATTGAACTGTTGATGACTGGAAACATCTTTCCTGCTCGGATGAGTCTCGTTTCAAAGTGCATCGAGCGAATGGACGTGAGCGGGTAAGGAGGCAACCTCATGAATCCATGGACCCTGCATGTCAGTTGGAGACCACTCAAGCTGGTGGAAGTCCTGTAATGGTGTTGGGCGTGTGCAGTTGGAGTGATATGGGACCGTTGATACGTGCAGATACGACTCTGGCGCGTGACACGTACGTAAGCATCCTGTCACCCTTTCATGTCCATAGTGCATTCCGACGAACTTGGACAATTCCAGTAGGACAAAGCGACTCCTCACACGTTCAGAATTGCTAGAGAGTGGCTCCAGGAACACTCTACTGACTGAACACTTCCTCTGGCCAACAAATGGTTCAAATGACTCTGAGCACTATGGGACTTAACAGCTGAGGTCATCAGTCCCCTAGAACTTCGAACTACTTAAACCTAACTAACCTGCCGGCCAGGTTGGCAGAGCGGTTCTAGGCGCTACAGTCTGGAACCGCGAGACCGCTACGGTTGCAGGTTCAAATGGTTCAAATGGCTCTGAGCACTATGTGACTCAACTGCTGAGGTCATTAGTCCCCTAGAACTTAGAACTAGTTAAACCTAACTAACCTAAGGACATCACAAACATCTATGCCCGAGGCAGGATTCGAACCTGCGACCGTAGCGGTCTTGCGGTTCCAGACTGCAGCGCCTTTAATACGGTTGGAGGTTCGAATCCCGCCTCGGGCATGGGTGAGTGTGATGTCCTTAGGTTAGTTAGGTTTAAGTAGTTCAAAGTTCTAGGGGACTGATGACCTCAGAAGTTAAGTCCAATAGTGCTCAGAGCCTAACTAACCTAAGGACATCACATATATCCATGCCCGGGGCATGATTCGAACCTGCGACCGTAGCGGTCGTGTGGTTCCAGACTGAAGCGCCTAGAACCACTCGGCCACATCGGCCGGCGCTGGCCAACAAACCCCCTGATACGAACATTATTGAGCATATATGGGACGCCTTGCAACGTGCTGTTCAAAAGAGATCTCCCTCCCCTCGTACTCTTACGGATTTATGGACAGCGCTGCAGGATTCATGGTGTCGATTTCCTCCAGCACTACTTCAGACATTAGTCGAGTCCATGCCACGTCGTTTTGTGGCAATTCTGCGAGCTCGCGGGGGTCCTACACGATATTAGGCAAGTGTACCAGTTTCTTTGACTCTTCAGCGTATGAATATACATTCGTAAATTATATAAATACTTTTCCAGCTGTTCCATTTTCTCGTTTAAATTTTTGGAATATTTTATTGGACGTAAAGATGTAAAGCGCATATAAGTTATTTTTGTTATAAGAAGGTTTAAAAGAATCCGTAAATGGTTATGAACATTAAACTAAAATAAATACAATTTATAAATCTTGGTATTAAGTTTTCGTGCGTCCCTAACCGTGGTGCATGGGCCTCGCCGTGCTCGCCGCCCTTGTCTTTTGTCGCGCCGGATGTACCGTGCCGATCATTGGGCGCCTTGACGTGCAAAACTGTGGTGGGTTCGTCGTTTCACGCTGAACAGCTTCCCAGCTCGTGATTTGCAAGCTCCAAGTTAAGTGTGACTTTTAATCTATGTTTAACTAACAAGATTGTTGTAACTTATTGTGGCATGGGTAGCTGCCGGAGATGGTTCTGAACTTGGTTCCACAGTGGCTATTTTAAGGAGGCCGATGTTCCTCATTTCGTTTCTCATCGTCTGTGGAGTGTGTGTTTTAAATGGTTTTCATGCAGGTTTTAACTTGTTTTAGGACATATTGACCGCTTGGGGACTGGTTGCCGTTGTGTACGCGCCCGGCAGTCGTAGAGTTTATGGTTTAATCATTTGTTACGGCGGGGTTTGGTATGTTCATTTAATGTTGAAAGAGCCCTAAGGCAACTGGAAGTGATCTCTAAGTTTCCTACTAATTTACTGGGAGACGGGTAATATTAGAGTATTGCTCTATGAGAATTTGGAGGCATGCTTATTATATATTCCAGTGTCGCTGCGATTTGAACTTGTTTTCATTGCAATCTATTTGTGCTGCAGGCCATTTGTTAAGTCTGATCGTTTCCTGGAGTCGGTGCGGTTATGGATTCTTGTCAGGACCGCTCATTGTGAGGCCGATCGGACTACATATAAATATATACCGCCTGCTAGTGAGCCTGTCACAAGCCGTGGGGAGTGAACGCTCGTATTGCCTGCCGGCCGTGGCGTTATTGCTTCCAAATATAGATGTGGGCATTAACGCTGTTTTCTGAAGTTAAGTCAGCCCACTTCGTTAATATTAGCATTTCTGTAAGTTATTTTACTGGTTGAGTTATTACTCGTCATTCTTATTTAACACTTATGTTAATCATTTGTGTATATTTAATGAATGTGTAACTTGTTACTTTTCCTGTGTGCCAGTTTTGCGACCTTGGTTTGCCCACTTTGCATTTTTAGCATAAGCATGTTTCCCTGTGGAACTTTATGTGGGCAGTTCCGTTTTATTAAGCTTTAAGATCTTTATTTTTTTAATGAAGTTGTTGTATTATGTGGCTGTAAAGTGTTACTAGTCTTTTGAGATATGGTTAAACAAGAACGATTGTTTATGACTGATTATTCACCGTGCCTGCTATCTGTGATTTTCTTTGCGGATGCAAAATATGATTCTTATTCGTGTTTATGTAATTCAGTTAAAGTGAAAATTTGTATATTGCATCAGTAAGAGGGCAAATGTCTGAGTTGAAGTTTATTATAAAGTATGTTTTGAGTCAAATTAAAATTGTAAAACGATCACAAGCTTGTCCATCACCAGTGATCCAGGGCTTCCTATTTCCTTTAAATAACTGAGGTGAGAGTGTATTTCTTGATTCTCTTAAGAATTGAATAGTACCACGGTTCAGTTAAAGTATGAATGTATAGGCCTGCCTAAATGAGTATATTACTCTAACCTTTAGTAATACATTTATCACACATATAATTAAGAGTATTCAGCACTATATGCGCACAATTCTCATAAACACAACCACAAATAATTGCGGCCTCGGGTACTGTCTTCTTCGAAGATTTTGATTAATCGTACACTATTGTTTCCTGTTCATCATTGAATGTTCCCGAAAAACGTTTGTTATTTCGTAAAACAGGTCTCACAGCCACGAATTTTGGTTTTCCCGCATAGCTTTAAGTCTATCACCAAATGTATTTCTCGGAACTGAATGTTTCCCACTCACTTCACTGATTGTGATTTCAGGAATTTTGAGTTTTTCTATGAATTCGTTCATGTTATTTGCATCCCACTTATGCTGTCTTTTCTCTATAGATAACCGTTAAACAAATAAAACTGTAAGAAATTAAGTACTTACACTATGTATTTTGTCCCGTAAAATCAGAAACTGCTTTGTCCGATTGAACCCGAACGTATCCCTGTCCTCGTTTGATTATCCCACTGATATTACTTGGGCTAAACACTGTCACAACTTTCTATACAGAGAATGATATCAGTTAAATATCTAAACGCACAATAAAAATGTAATATTACATACTGGCAAACAAAACATAACACTTCAAAGTTGAGCCCGAGGTTCGAAAAACTCACTAGAAGCTGATTACTTGTTGCCACTCAGAAACACATGTTAGATTTAATTGAAAATCACGTGAGCGGGCTACTTCCTCTGTAGTTCAGTATGCAAGTGATGGGAAAAGTGCAGCACTAGTGCTAGAGTTTATAAACAGGTCTTGTACGATACAATCCGCTGTCGGATACTACCCAGCCTTCCTCCGTGTTCCTACAGTTCTTGTTTCGTTTCTACTGCGGTACTAACTATTTTCGCCTTATAAAAAGTGAAGCTGGCGACCCTCAATAGGATTGTTTTACAGCTCTAGAAGCAACTAGAACCGATCCTGGCCAAGCGTCAAAGGTTTCGTTGCCAAGCAGTAGTACGGCACGAATCATAATTACCACCGTGCGCCACATATCGACAGCGGCGCGACAACACGATATCGCGGCGAAAGAAAAGTTCATAGCTAATTATTGATCGTGTGGGATACAAAAACGGATATCCTTCCACAGCATAGCCACACATTATTGGAATATACACCAGAATAAACACGATACTGCTATCATGTGTCGTATTGGCTGTGAAGTCGTACTTTCCAGCCAGTGTACTTTAGCTTAAATCTCGGATTAAGAGCGAAATAATTTTTGTGGGAGAGACTCAAAGCACAGGAACACGGGAAACGGTATTTCCAAAATACGCTGGTTGGCGAAAGGGCTCGCAGCTGCCCTTTGCTACTCGACCGTCCGACTTTCCGCTCGGCTGGACGCCAACACGATCGCCTTCGTTTCCGCATTCCGGCATAGCTTTATTGGACGGCAGCCGTCAGTGAGACCGCTACCAATATGAATAGGAATGAAATATCCGTCGCGGTTTCAAATGCTACCCGTGTTTCGAGCTATTCGACGGCACTTTAATATCGCTGCAGGAGTCGCGCTGCCTTATCCAGAAATTGAACGCACAAAGGGGCGGCGCATTCCGCTTATTGGCTTCCATTTCAAATAATTTTTCACATTTTATCAGTGGTCACACACAGTGCCGTAAAGGGATGTCGAGCTCCCAGTGGAGTAAGGTAGGCCAAAAATTCGACGTCCCGCCGACATCGAATTATTTAAAGGTAGGCATGTCGCAATACATCAGAAATGATTTAGAGAAATCCTGAAAACTTTGATCAACATGGCCAGACACAGATTCGAAATCAGTTGGGTTAGGGTGCTGTGGAATGTGATCACAGTGCGTGTTTATTTATTACTTTATTTCATTTTCTTCCCCAGTTTGCCGGAGCTTTTGAGCCAAATACTCCAGAAACCTAGGAGTGGGACATGAGGAATCCCAATTTGAAATGTTTAGGACGGAATTTGCAGTTATGGCATTCGCCTGGTGATCGGTAAACCCTGCCTAGGCTGGGGCCATAATGTTGTCCCAGGCAAAAATTAAGAATTGTTTGCATGTATGTGTTTACATGTGTATACAGCGTGGTCCACTGATCGTGACCGGGCCAAATATCTCAAGAAATAAGCATCAAATGAAAAAACTACAAAGAACGAAACTTGTCTAGCTACAAGGGGGAAACCAGATGGCGCTATGGTTGGTCCACTAGATGGCGCTGCCATAATCGAACGGATGTCTACTGCGTTTTTTTTAAAATGGAATCACCATATTTATTACATATTCGTGTAGTACGTAAAGAAATATGAATGTTGTAGTTGGCTCACTTTTTTCGCTTTGTGATAGATGGCTCCGTAGTAGTCATAGACATATGGTTCACAGTTTTAGACGAACAGTTGGTAACAGTTACGTTTTTTAAATTAAAATACACAACGTAGGTATGTTTGAACATCTTATTTGGGTTGTTCCAATGTGATGCAGAACGTAGGTACGTTTGAACATTTTATTTCGGTTGTTCCAATGTGATACATGTATCTTTGTGAACTTATCATTTCTGAGAACGCATGCTGTTACAGAGTGATTGGTTGTAAATACCACATTAATGCAATAAATGCTCAAAATGATGTCCTTCAGCCTCAATGCATTTGGCAATACGTGTAACGACATTCCTCTCAACAGCGAGTAGTTCGTCTTCCGTAATGTTCGCACATGCATTGACAATGCGCTGACGCATGTTGTCAGGCGTTGTCGGTGGATCACGACAGCGAATATACTTCAACTTTCCTCACAGAAAGGAATCCGGGGACGTCAGATCAGGTGAACGTGCGGGCCATGGTATGGTGCTTCGACGATCGATCAACCTGTCATGAAATATGCTATTCAATACCGCTTCAACCGCACGCGAGCTATGTGCTGGACATTCATCATGTTGGAAGTACATCGCCATTCTGTCATGCAGTGAAACATCTTGTAGTTACATCGGTAGAACATTACGTAGGAAATCAGCATACATTGCACCATTTAGATTGCCATCGACGAAATGGGGGCAAATTATCCTTCCTCCCGCAATACCGCATCATACATTAACCCGCCAAGGTCTCTGATGTTCCACTTGTCGCAGCCATCATGGATTTTCCGTTGCCCAATAGTGAATATTATGCCGCTTTACGCTACCGCTGTTGGTGAATGACGCTTCGTCGCTAAACAGAACGAGTGCAAAAAATCTGTCACCGTCCCGTAATTTCTCTCGTGCCCAGTGGCAGAACTGTACACGACGTTCAGAGTCGTCGCCATGCAATTCCTGGTGCATAGAAATGTGGTACGGGTGCAATCGGTGTTGATGTAGCTTTCTCAACACCGACGTTTTTGAGATTCCCGATTCTCCCGCAATTTGTCTGCTACTGATGTGCGGATTAGCCGCGACATCAGCTAAAACACCTACTTGTGCATCATAATTTGATGCAGGTCGTGGTTGACGTTTCACATTTGTCTGAACACTTCCTGTTTCCTTAAGTAACGTAACTATCCGGTGAACGGCCCGGACACTTGGATGATGTCGTCCGGGATACGGAGCAGTATACATAGCACACGCCCGTTGGGCATTTTGATCACAATAGCCATACGTCAACACGATATCGAACTTTTCCGCAATTGGTAAACGGTCCATTTTAACACGGGTAATGTATCACGAAGCAAATACCGTCCGTACTGGTGGAACGTTACGTGATACCACGTACTTATACGTTTGTGACTATTACAGCGTCATCTATCACAAAGCGAAGAAAGTGGGCCAACTAAAACATTCATATTTGTTTACGTACTACACGAATATGTAATAAAAATGGGGGTCCCTGTTTAAAAAAATCCAGTTGATATCCGTTTGAGCTATGGCAGCGCCATCTAGCGGGCCAACCATAGCGCCGTCTGGTTTCCCTCTTCAAGCTAGACGAGTTTCAATCTTTGTAGTTTTTTGGTTTGATACTTATTTCGTAAGATATTTGGACTGGTCACCAACAATGGACCACCCTGTATAGACTATCTGATCAAAAGTATCGGAGACCCGTATGTGACGTGCCACAGACCGCTAAGTGTCACTAGAGCCGGACCCACCAGCACAAAAGGAGGTGGGCAATGCTGTGCTGCTCGTATAGAAGCAGTAACAGCAGAATGTGTCCGTCAGCAGAGCTCCCTGACTTCGAATTTTGCCTAGTCACTGTAGCTCTATGTCATCTGGGTAACAAATCCATGGTGGTGGGTTGCAGAGGAACAACCACGGCTAAACCTGGACAAGGCCTCATGTAACGACAGACATTATCCGTCAGGTTTTGCGGAGGGTGGTCGTAAAACACCCCTCGAAGGGGGAATTACTCTTGAGTTCCAAGGTCAGTTAGCACAGCGACTGCGCGTTGGGATTTAAAATGAATGACGTACAGTGGTCGAGAGCTCCTCATAAGCCACACCTTCCCGTAATCAGTGTTAAGCGACGATTGAGATGGTTTAAAGAGCGACGCTAGTGGAGAGTGCGTGACAGGAAACGGGTGATTCAGAGTGATTAATGATGCTATACTGTGTGGCAATACGATGGATACGATGGATACGCAGAACGTACCTGCGATTATGTGTAATGCCTATAGTGAAGTGAGTAGTTATGGTGTGTGAGTGGTTTTCTTAGTTAGACGTGGTCCCGTTAAGGCACTAAATGCGGATGGATGTTGATATAGTTTACAGCATTACTTACCACGTGCTGCGTATAGTAGAGGAAGAGTTCGGAGAGGATGATTGTTTGTATCAGTATTAACAACCACTTGTCAGGCCCCCGTTGTCCCATGCAACATTTCCCCCACAAACGTTTCAGCTACTATCATACATTCGAAATTATTCTAGGTGGCAATAGTTAGTGACTCATCCTGTATACATATTTCCTAGTAATTGTTTCTTATTGTCTTGTAAGCTGCTAAATGTACACGCTACATACTGTGCCGTATAAGTTAAGTACGGAACTGTAGTACAAAATAGTTTGGTTTAATTAGTCAGCCTAAGTTTTCATGTTTTTGTAAACAAACATTAGCATGAATTGCTTGAGTTTTCATGGAAAAGTTAGTTTTGGGGTGCAGTGAACCTGTTGTGATACATGGATTAATTGGAAGAATGTAATGGTGTAGGCATTGTTGATGTAAGTTATAGCCTTCCATGGTACTATGGAGCTTGTACAGAATAATATCTGACCACGAGTGAAAAATTGAGTCCCCCAAGTCAGAGCTTGACAGGGTTAGGAAAGAACTGAACAGTGTAAGAGGGAGGAGGGAAACTGGAAGTAGGAAGTGGTAGAAGGAAACAGATACTACAGGAAGAGAACCACCTTACACGGTTTTATCTGCTATGTCAGATGCGTATAACCCTCCAGTAGATGTAGGTGTGACCAGAGCACAGCACACAGTGATTTAAGGAAAAATAGGAACGTAGAAGGTTTGAACAATTTGTAGTAGGGTGGGGAGGAGAAGTCTGTTATGGTGGCTCTTAAGTGGTGAAGATGTTGTCGATGAAGTGAATTAATTCAAACGCACTTGTATGATTAAATAGTTATGCATAGGACAGACAACGTTGATTTCTTTTCCTTCTTGAAGGAGAGCTCCGTGTCCTGTAGTTTTACTGATAGTCACCATGCTTTCCAAGGGCTAAGGTAACTTCTTCCTATCACCATTACTCAACACAATTACAAGGTATATTTATCATTGAAAAACCTGTATCAGTAGTGTATTACGAAGTTGGACTACCACAACCATGTTTTGTACTGGGTGTACGGAAATTCTCGTTACAGACTTCTGGTACGTGAAACGCATTCGCAGTTGTATGGACAACCATCAGCTGTATGATGGAGTGACGAAAATGAAAATTTGTGCCAGAACGGGTCTCGAACTCGGATTTCCCATTTATTGCGAGCAGTCGATATACCAATTGGCTATCCGAGCGCGACTCACGGACAGGCCGAAGCTTCCACACGCCGTCAACTCTGTTTCTACAGCCTGTATTCGCACATCCATTATGTATACTTCCGTACAGGGGAGACATTTTACTTGAAAGGTGCTTTCCCAGTGTCGGCAGATCAATACGATATTGCAATACCTGAGTAATTCCAAATTACGGTGCACTGTCCGAAGGAACATTACTTCGTAATCAGGAATAAGACAGGCAAACCATCCAGGGTAGCCGAGACCGGTAATGCGCTGCTTCCTGGACACGGGTAGGCGCGCCAGCCCCGAATCGAATCCGCCCAGCAGATTAATGATAAGGGCCTGTATGCCGGCCAGCTTGGATGTGGTTTTTAACCGGTTTTCCACATCCCACTAGGTGAATACTGGGCTGGTCACTACGTTCCGTCTACACGACTCAAAGACATTTGAACACGTTCGCACTCTTTCGTGGGTTACACTAGACGCAGACAGCTGGGGTACACTACTTACATCCCAGAGGGTTCGGGATGGCGGCAGGAAGGGCATCTGACCGCCCTCTGCAACTAACGTTGCCAGATCCGTAATAACAAGGCCGACCCCGCGTTGGTGAAGGACAAGGCCCAAAGAAAGAGAGAAAGAAAGGAATAAGACAGGCACTTCAATGTCGTAAACTTCTAGTACTTGCAGAGGGAAGTGAGTATATAATATTTTGAACAGGAACTCACATCCCGTAAGTTACTGTTCCCGTTCTGCGACGGTTTCAGTTATATGGATGCATGGTGTCTGCTCTTTCAGACATTTTAGAAAGAACAGATACCACGCATTCATATAATTGATTTACCTCGATGAGCAATTGAAGCACAACATTAAGCGCGGATGCATAACTACGCCCGACCTCCTGTGGGAACTTCACGGTAGCGAGCATGGAGGACATGAACAGGGACAGGGGGTAGGTGGCTCTGGCTAGGACTGTCGATCGGCCCGGAGGCGAGCCGAGATAGGCCACTCAGTTACGCTAACACTGTGTCTGGGTGGCACAGTGGTTATCACAACTACGTAGTAGGCAGGGGATCCCCGGTTTGAACGCTGGTCAGGCACACATTTTCATTCGTCCCTGTTGATGATGCTGCTGGAAGTCCCTTTCCTCTACCTTCTGCCCCCCACCCCCGCCCCCCTCACTTTACATCAGATGTTTAACTCGTCCACTTCTGCTTGAGAAATTGAATTAGGCGTTACACAGCACAGTTATTAGGTAACAGTTTGAAAGTAAACATAAAGAAACATCCATCTATCACTTAAGGACACTTGTTTGTGTAACACTCGAACATTACTTGTTTACTTTATTCCAAACCACAAAAAGAATCCAGCATACCGTACGTACAGAACAGTACTTATGTATTACAACAGCGGCTCGATGCGGCGATGACAAACTTTGTTACAGATATTGTACCTACGAAACATTTTCTGGTACATACTCTCCGTTCCATCTGGTGTCTCTACAATTTTTAGAGCAGCGGTCAGAACTCGTGTCAGCAGACCGTCTTCTTTCTCTACAGTAGTCCCGTAAATTAAACTTTGCAAGGCAGATGTTACGTGACATCAGTTAACTGTCTGGCGTAGTACACGTCATCCTGTGTACACTATTGCACACCAGCAAACATCTCTGAGACTTTTCTTACCGTCAGCAGACGTGGACGCGTTACGCACCTACGCATCGTTGTAGAATACAAACGGTACATTCCCGGAGATGTGTTCCTGTTAAAAAAAATCATGTACTCACTCCCCCCTTCAAGATCTGGAAGTTTGTAAAGGGAATAAAGGGAATTTCCGAAAACCCTTTATATTAAATTAGCACCTTCCTGTGGGCTAAGGGTGTGATAAAATTGAATAAAACGTTGAATAAAACAATACAATGTAAAACGCACACACAATTATACATTGTACACGGAAAACTAGATGCAGCACGTTGCCTTACTGCAGCTAGTCACCCTAAGAATAACTTTAGGAAAGGCCTAACCTGAGTGGAATGCTGGAGTATGCCACAAGGGAGAGTAATGACGGTACGTCTCACCTCGTGGAAGCTGCTCTGATGTCGACGCGCCGGCGGCTGGAAAGACGGATTGCGAATTATCTATGGACTGCAAAAATCTGAGAGAGGACAGAGGGATATTGGTGGCTTTAAAGGATTCGCCTTTCGAATCTTTTCCACTGTTCAAGGTCCGCACCACCTGGCTCTAGTTACCAACACAAGCGGGGGTGACCTAGAATAATCGTTCGAGACTCATCCCTACACTAAGCCAATGGCGAGCATCCCCTACAATTGACAAACGGTGGCTGCATAGTGCCAAAGGCAGTGGAGGCGTGTTGTGTTTGGTTATCCTAGTTGTCAAGCTGTTGGGACCGTGCAGTATCCCTCTACCTAACGGCAAACATTGACGCCCTTTTGACCAACCTACTGCTTTTCAGGCAACTTTCCTGTCTTTATTTGCAGGATTATGGTGTACTCATTTAAATGTGCTACCGACTTCGCACCTCAAGCGATAATACACTCCTGGAAATGGAAAAAAGAACACATTGACACCGGTGTGTCAGACCCACCATACTTGCTCCGGACACTGCGAGAGGGCTGTACAAGCAATGATCACACGCACGGCACAGCGGACACACCAGGAACCGCGGTGTTGGCCGTCGAATGGCGCTAGCTGCGCAGCATTTGTGCACCGCCGCCGTCAGTGTCAGCCAGTTTGCCGTGGCATACGGAGCTCCATCGCAGTCTTTAACACTGGTAGCATGCCGCGACAGCGTGGACGTGAACCGTATGTGCAGTTGACGGACTTTGAACGAGGGCGTATAGTGGGCATGCGGGAGGCCGGGTCGACGTACCGCCGAATTGCTCAACACGTGGGGCGTGAGGTCTCCACAGTACATCGATGTTGTCGCCAATGGTCGGCGGAAGGTGCACGTGCCCGTCGACCTGGGACCGGACCGCAGCGACGCACGGATGCACGCCAAGACCGTAGGATCCTACGCAGTGCCGTAGGGGACCGCACCGCCACTTCCCAGCAAATTAGGGACACTGTTGCTCCTGGGGTATCGGCGAGGACCATTCGCAACCGTCTCCATGAAGCTGGGCTACGGTCCCGCACACCGTTAGGCCGTCTTCCGCTCACGCCCCAACATCGTTCAGCCCGCCTCCAGTGGTGTCGCGACAGGCATGAATGGAGGGACGAATGGAGACGTGTCGTCTTCAGCGATGAGAGTCGCTTCTGCCTTGGTGCCAATGATGGTCGTATGCGTGTTTGGCGCCGTGCAGGTGAGCGCCACAATCAGGACTGCATACGACCGAGGCACACAGGGCCAACACCCGGCATCATGGTGTGGGGAGCGATCTCCTACACTGGCCGTACACCACTGGTGATCGTCGAGAGGACACTGAATAGTGCACGGTACATCCAAACCGTCATCGAACCCATCGTTCTACCATTCCTAGACCGGCAAGGGAACTTGCTGTTCCAACAGGACAATGCACGTCCGCATGTATCCCGTGCCACCCAACGTGCTCTAGAAGGTGTAAGTCAACTACCCTGTCCAGCAAGATCTCCGGATCTGTCCCCCATTGAGCATGTTTGGGACTGGATGAAGCGTCGTCTCACGCGGTCTGCACGTCCAGCACGAACGCTGGTCCAACTGAGGCGCCAGGTGGAAATGGCATGGCAAGCCGTTCCACAGGACTACATCCAGCATCTCTACGATCGTCTCCATGGGAGAATAGCAGACTGCATTGCTGCGAAAGGTGGATATACACTGTACTAATGCTGACATTGTGCATGCTCTGTTGCCTGTGTCTATGTGCCTGTGGTTCTGTCAGTGTGATCATGTGATGTATCTGACCCCAGGAATGTGTCAATAAAGTTTCCCCTTCCTGGGACAATGAATTCACGGTGTTCTTATTTCAATTTCCAGGAGTGTAGTAGCAGTGTGGGAGAGGTTACTGGGACGATTAGTTGCCCTGGCAGTTCATGATTGATATATATAACTGGCCCTTTCACATTGATATTTAAGCTACAACTTTTCAAAGAGAGGACAGCAGCTCCTTTTCGCAGTGAAGTGCTACTCATTCCTTAGTTGATTAGTCTTCTGTTTATAAGAAAACCTTCTAAAACAAGTTTGATAAAATTCAGCTTCATTGCACATCTCGAAAGAAGATTTCGGCATTATCAACACACTCAAAAATAAATTTTCCTATCGTTATATCAGTAATATGGTAATAAAATGTTGTTGACATGAACTTAGTAATTTATTGAGTCGGTTATATAATACTTTTCTAGATAGACTTAAATACACTGTTGCAACTCACTTCATATAAAAAGAGACAAAACACAGTCAAAGAACCACTGACTCGTCTCATTACTGCCTGTGTTTCCAAGAGTTTCAAATAGATTTTATAAACAGTACAAGAAAACATTGTCTGTAGCAAATAGTGTGGGTTTCGATAAGGACTGTGAACTGAACACACTATATTTACCTTGAAATATTAAACCCCGGTACTTGAATCGATAAATCAAGAATTATTACAGTCGGGAATACTTTGTGACACAGCTGAAACATTCGATTGTGTGAAACAGGACAGCCTAATGTAAAAGTGAAATACTATGAAATAGTAGACACAAGAGTTTCGTAGATTTTATCTGAATGACAGAAAGCAACGTACATCAGTTTCTTTTCTACCACATAATTCTTATAGGCGCCCAGAATTTCAAGACGTTTAGTCCTCTGATGTTTCTTTTATACGTAACTAATCTTCAGCTCACAGTTTAAGACGGTGCAAGCTTTGTCCTTGCTGATGATAAAAGTACAGAAACTAAAAGCCATACCATTCTTCTTAATGAAAAGGCAGATAATGACATATTCGAAAACATCAACAGACGGTCCAAGTCAAACAGATTACCATATAATTTTGACAACACTCATTAAATACAGTTCATTTCTTGTCATAGAACTCCACAAAATCAGGTATCTTAAACAATGAAATAATAGTAGAAAGTGCCAAGTTTTTTAGGCTACTCATTGATCACAATCTACATTGGAAGAGCAACAGTCTAGAATTAATGTAACGCCTTAGATCAGCTATTTTTGCATTGTGCATGATTACTGTTGTAGATGATACAAAAATAAATAAATTAGTTCTCTGGAGAGACTCAATGTACAGGGACAGTATTTTCAGAATACAGAAGAATGTTTTAGGAAGTACTTCAAGAAGCCAACAGTCCTGAAGGTACATACATCGGCATGTATCCAGAAATCTACCATAGAACGTGTCATGTAGATCGTGTAATGGTGTTTAAGACTGTATCATAGAAATTTCTGTTGGACAACTCCTACTTCATTTAATATCTTCACAGAAACTCCTAAATTTGATGTTTAAGTTCTGATGTCAGTTATAGCAATAAAAGAGTAACGTAAAGACATGTCACTTTATTGCACTTAGTTTAAATAAAATGTACTTCTTTGACTTATCTCCACATTCTCTGGCACCAATAGTGCTTTCTGTGGAGCTACAACGATCGCTAGTGCTAACTAACGACAAGGCACCAGTCTGGTAAATACATAACAGAACAGTACTATAAAGAATGAGCATGATTGGTCGTAGCTTAACTTTTTTCATTTTGGCTCTGAAGCTCCACCATGTAGTTGAGCTGGTAATTTTGCGCGAAATGTGGACCGACTTTAGCGAGGTACTGGATTTGGAAGTTAGTTAGACAGAAGTGGTTTTGAGTGTCGGAAACAACGAAAGGTTAACGGCCAGTTCTACCGTAATTACTTAATTCCTTTCATAACCTTCTTAAGAGAGTTTCGCACGCAATCTAAACGTTGCATAATGCCAGAGAAGCACGGACACAGAAATTACTGTTTTTATGCAGATTATCGTAAATGGCATCTTGCAGAATATTCTACTTCATACGACCGACACACAGATGTTAACTGCCACGTCCCTTTAGTACTGTTTGTTAAATAAATAATTAATAGAAAAATTTCTGTAGCAATTATTTGCTACTGCTAACCAGGAATATTCAAGCAGCGCTTGTCTAATGAGAGTTGTCTGATTTATAATTATGAATGTACGTGAGTGGGAAATATTATAGTTTCCAATAAGAGATAACGAACTACTGAGATATGGTACCCTTTGTAATGTTTTATGGCATGTATAATTCCTGGACTGATGTAAGAGACATTCTAGTCAGGCTAAATAATACAAAAACGGAGGACACACATTTATTAGCAGTAATGCCATAGTTTAACTGTTTGTGAAACAAGTGACACAATTTTTTTCACATAATTATGTTTCAGCAAAAACCCACAGTGAAATTTATAAAAGAGAAATAAAGCACTCGTCGCAACGGTTGAAACTTCGAAGCAATTGTTGATTATGTAACGGTTTCAGAATCATATGCTTAATAGTAACTAATCGATTATTAACGAAAATTCCAAAACTTTTTAACGCACAAATGCTACTTCCCGTAGCATTTACTATGCAGATGAGTAGTTAATCGTGTTTCATGTGTTGTTGTGTAACAGTCGTGCAGTCTTCATAAACACATCTTCTAACAGTTTCCTTGTGTGTTATTTTGTATTTGTGTCTGTATGTTCTTATTATTATTATGTGCTGTAATTTTTTTTGACGTGCCATCCAGTTGTATGATTTTGAGGACAGAACAACAACTATGTAAGATGTAAATACTTTTGGCTTAATGTTGCAATCTTATCACAGAAATACCCGCATTTACACAGTTTGCAATGTGGCAATGTTACAACAGTTGTCAAACAAACGCATCTCGTCGTTAGAAAGTGAAATAATCCTAAGCATAACAATGGTAAATTGTAACTAGAAGTTTCTCTACAAAATTCTTCTGACGACTACGTCATGACGTTGGCCAGTACTACGATAAATCTTCCGATTCCGGTTCAAAGTTTGGTACTATTTAGGAAGACAATCAAGTCTACGGGGGATGGCCTAAAATCGCAATACAGCTCAAAAACTGATGGTACCATGTAACTGGTCTTATCCTGCGGGGAACAAAATTCGCAATACCACTCGAAACTAGATACAGACACATTCAAACTCTATCCTATGCCTACAAGTTGACGGAAAAAAAGGCAGGGGTGTAAGGTACTACCTTTATTCCATTTGTCTGGAAATACAGTAGAGTCCCATTAATCCCAACTAATTGGGACCGGACCTAGTTCGGATTACCGATTTGTTCGGATTAGTCGGAATTATGGTGACAAGTTTCTAGAATGAAGTATACAAAGCAGATAAGTAGGTACACCACAGTAACAAATTGGAACAAGTGTGGGAACAATGGCTCACTCTCACTCCCTGTACTTGATGTTGTGCATTGTTGAGACCTTTGTAGTGTCTGATGTCAGTGCACAGCAGTTGGCTCGCAAAGCACTTGGTTATGTAAGTTGTCTATCGCTGGCGTAACAGTTGTATTGTATTCGTTCAGGTGTAGTGGTATACGTATTTTCATCAAGAGTAAAGAGAAACATACAATGTTAACTCTCAAAGAAAAACTGAACGCTTTGTAAGTGGGTAGACAATGGTGAGAATGTATCCAAACTGGCCACGGAACTGGGTGTTGGTAAAGCAACCATTTGTGAATGGAAGAAGAACCGAGTGAAGCTTGAACAGTCCTGTGCAACGTCTTCGAGAAAACCACTCGAATTTCGGCAGACCTTGAAACAGTCCCAGTATGATTAAGTGGATGAAGCTCTTTTCCGTCCTGGACTGTGCGGCTGGTCCCGGCTGAGGTTCGAGTCCTCCCTCGGGCATGGGTGTGTGTGTTTGTCCTTAGGATAATTTAGGTTAAGAAGGGACTGATGACCTTTGCAGTTAAGACCCATAAGATTTCACACACATTTGAACATTTTTGAGCTCTTTTCCTTTGCTTAAAGCAAGAAAGAGAAAGGGGAACTCCTTTGAGTGGAGCATTGATTCAGGAAAGGGAAGTTTACCTGAAGAAGTAAATGAATGGCGATGAGTCTTTTAGTGCAAGTACGGGTTGGTTGGACAGATTCAAAAAACGTCATGGAATCCGTCAGCTAACAACTACTGGAAAGAAGCTTTCTTGTGACTGTGATGCACAGAAGGAATATTTGGGTGAGTTTGAAGAAATGATAAGAGAGGGAAAGCATTCTCCCCAACAAATTTATAACGCTGATGAGACTGCCCGTACTGTTAGGGCATTGCGAACAGAAAGCCTGGCATCAAAAGGAGAAACCATTCTCCAGGTTTTAAGATGTTCAAAGATCGCGTGACTTTAATCGCGTGCAGCAACGCTGCTGGTAGTCACAAGCTGCCTTTAATGCTGATCGGCAAATCTGCTAGGCCCAGAGCTTTTAAAAACAGCAACATGAAGTCCTTGCCCGTATATTATCACAGCCAGAAAAATGCATGGATGGATGGTAAGCTGTTCAAAGAATGATTTCATGGCCAGTTGGTTCCCTCTGTTCGACGGTTCCAGTTTGTTCCCTGTGTTCGACGGTTTTCTAAGGAAAATCATTCGTCTCCTCGTGCAATCCTTTTGAATGATAGCGCAACATCTCATCCCAGCACTGAGGAATTATGTGATGGAGATATTGTGGCGAAGTTTTGGTCGCCGAATGTTACACCACTTCTACAGCCGATGGACCAGGGTGTACTGCCAACATTAAAACTGATATACAGAAAACAGTTTTTAAGAATGCTGATCCAAGATGATAGCATTCCTTTAGTGGACAAAATAAAAAAGACCAATGTGAAGGATGTTTATTGGGCCGCTGAGGCATGGCAGAATATTCCAGAAAACACTCTGAGAAAATCGTAGAGAAAACTGTGGACATCTCTTGAATTTCAGGACAACCTAGTTGAAAATTAAGAGGAAAATCTGCTACAAATGATACAGACAATCCCTTGAAGTGAATAAGCTAGTGAAGGAGACATAGATGAGTGGATGGCAGCGGATGGGGCATGTGGGGAGAACCTTACTGACTCTGATTTACTTGCTGGTGTGACTCAAGACCAGGAAAAAGTGGACTGCTGTGATTGAAGTGACAATGAGCCTGAAAGCGAGAAAGGAGAGCTGGTGCTACACGGTGACGCAGCAGGAGCCCCTGACCTCGCGCTACGTTATTTGGAGCGACAGCCCACTGCTACACCTACTGATTTCATGTTTATGAGACGATCGCGCAGCTATGCGTCATATAACAGACTGTCTTCATTACTGAGTTTTTGTCATCTAAAAAGTAGGGATAAAATGTCCACTGTATTTTAGTAAGTTTGGCAGCTTTTCTTTCATTGTTATGCATTGTTTCTTGCCAAGTTTTCTAATACATGTTTACTGTACTGTGTAAATTAAAGTAGTGTGTATGTACAGCAGTTCAGCGCACAGTTTTCCACACTTAGACTAACATTTTTTTATGTTCGGATTAACCGAACGTTCGAATTACCGGGGTTCTGATTAGCGAGACTCTGCTGTATGTTCAACTGATGAGACGCTGGTGTTGGACAGAGAGAAGTTTAAAAAGTGTATTACCAATAAGCACACAGTATCTTTCATCGTTTGACGTCAGAGTTTGCAACAAACCCCTACTCAAAAACTACCCTGCATTCCAGCTAACTGAATCCATTACACAATACTATAACTTATGGAGAAAACTGCATCATAGTTCTAATTACACTTGTAATTTTCTCTGTGAAAATCAACACTCGTGAGGAACCGTCATAATGCAGCACATGTACTGGGGAAAATCATTGTCCTTAAAGACTGCTGAGGGGTGGTAGTTGAATGTGCATTCTCATCGATGTAAGACCACAAACTGCTGAAAATCCAGGCCCTCTTTGTCATGATTGCCCCTCCACCCCTCCCTCCCACCATCCACTACAGGGACAATACAGGCTTTTTCAAGCGGCCAGCTGCTCCACTGAGCGCCCCCGCACCACCTGCTGGTCACTGGCCACCAGTTGCTGTTTCTCTGCGGCTCAACTGCCACCCATCTATGGCTCCTGGCCTCTCCAGGTCTTCCGTGGTCACTCGTGATATGTGGCATGCTTTGAGGCGACGTCTTAGCTAACACAAAAGAGAAATTTACCAGCACAACTCTGACCACCCGGAGAATGCTCCAGATGGCTTTCTCAAACGCCGGTAACTTGCAAAAGAAGAACCCCCTTCCACCCAAAGCGACTGCTATCTCACAGTACAGGTCTTCAGTACAATTCCGGGTGGTAGCAGTACAGTAGAGAGCAATGCTGGCATCCCTCAGAACAAAACTGTGATGAATGAGGGCTATAGGGAGGGCCGCAGTCTCTTACAGAACTAACCCGGTTCTGAGTACTGGACTGTAGAAAACACAATCGCAACGATAATAAATGATCTCTTTCGACCAAAATAGGCCCAGTTTTATGATCTAAATCGGTATAGTTTTTACATTCAACTGCAGGATACAATGCGTATCTTATTATTTTGCGACATCCAGTGAGGTGCACCGCTGCCGACCACATGATCACGTATGTATTGCAAACATTTCACACACATGAAATAATATGAGAGAATACAACCGTTTTCACCATTAGTCCACACGTCGAAAGAAAACGCATACATTTTACGTTCGACAACGAAAAGTATAACACTGTGTACACTGTGGCAGGTCTCGTTACCAGTGCAATGCTTTATCATACTAGCATTTGCGAAACAAATCGTGAGAGCCTGTCTTGCCCTGTGTAGGTGGGAGATTGAAATTTCGTTAAAAGATATTGCCACAATGAAAGAAAAAAGAAAAAAAGAAACGCCTGTCAAGAATCATTCCATCGTGCCCTACCCATCTCCTTCACCCATCAGGTGGCTCATCATTGATATCAGTTTGATAGGCTAAGTTATTAAATTGATCACGAGAGTCAGTTTGCAGAATAAGTAATTTTTTTTCAGTAGTCGGATTACACTCATGAGGTAGGTCAGTTGGGAATACGTAGAGGGAAGACGATGTTATTTTTGAGGAACACTTCTGAGAACCAACATTTGAAGCGGATTGCAGAGGGATTCTAAAGCCTACACCATACAGTTCACATAAAGACCGCGCTATTAGAACACGATACTACCGAATGTTACCTTCACCCTGCACAAAAAGCGGTCGTGAGTCTACAGGCACACATGAATCTCTGACAGCATTATGCTTTCTGGTGGAAATGCTGTCTGCGATTTGGAATCAAGTCTATTCATTCTACCACATACGTGCTTTGGATCCTGTAGAGATTTAATTTAATGATTACAGTCACTGCTTAATCATATTCGTGCCTCTCTCATATCTCGAAAGGAGTCATCTTTTTGAACCTATCTGCTAAGGATCTCATACAGCAAAAACTCCAGTGCTTTTTTTTATTATTTTTTTTAATTTTTTTAATTTTTTTTTCTAAGCATTCCCTCTGCGTCTTGCAACTGATCGTGAGTGTGTGCCCCACCATCCCTGTAGCTTCATCCATGTCATCGTTCCAATTTAAGTCGGACTTGAACGGAAGTCAGAGAGCGCTATATCTAAGACCTTCTGCATCACATGGAGAAACAGAACGAGCTGAGTTAATGCGACAGGACCACGTTTTGACCACTCGGTGGAAATGGGAACCTGTTGCAATAGCTTCACCAATTGGTACATGGCGAAGGCCAGCATCAAACGAAGCTTTCCCTTGCAACATAAAGTAGTAGCAGTTACGGTGGTGTTTCTTGTTGGGAAAATTAGGAAGACATCATATCATGCATGACATGGAGAAGGGACGAGGATTTTGCTACTGCATTCCGACACATCTCCAAGCTGCTTAGAGGTACTGCAGTGCAAAGGAGATTTGCGTCTCTCATGGTGCATTCATGTCTCTCCCACCACAGTATTTTGTACCATGCAGCAGAGAAAACCTACAAGCCATAAAAACTCCAATAACATCATGCGTTAGAAAATTTGAAAAGATATTACCATGTCCCTGTCTTTTGATATATGTGAAACAAATACAATCTGCTTTCCGGCATTTACCATATGTGGCGATCCTATTAAATATACACGTATTGCTTCACTGGAATAGGTGGCTCATGATTGATGTCACTTCGCAGACCAGTGTACAGATTCATCATCTGTACTGTAGGAGGACCTTATCCAACAGACTATCAATCACACTAGAGAGTTCTTGTATTGGTCCTTCATAAGCAGTTTAATACATTGTTTTTTCAGTTGTAACACATCCAATCCGAGGTGACCACCATACAGTTTGCTTTTTTCTCTCATGACTCAGAGGTCCCTGTCATTTGCTGCTATACCGACATTAACAAGTTTCGATCATCTGGAACTCACAGGAAGCTGAACATTGTATGACATAACCTATACAGCTACCACAACACAGGCTGGTAGAAATAAAACACAGAGGCGGTATTTCTCATTGACAAAAATGTGGAAGACGTTGCTACCCATGGAAACTGGAAGAGTTTGTAGTATGGTGGAGCACTTCCAACAGCTATTTAAAGGTAATGACCTACAGAGTTAGTCCCATCTTCCTCATCGACAGGGTAGCGGAAGTCCTGGTCTTCTATTTCGAAAAGCATTGTTCCTCCATTTCACAGTCTTGTACATGCTTACTGTTCCAGTGTTGACCATCGCCAAGAGGAGCTATTCACAGCAGGTGTGAGGTAGCACAAATGAAAAGAGGTACTGTTATCTTATTGGTAAAAAAATAAAAATAAAACATTTGGAGGGCATTGCAGCGTGTGTAAATGGGACGAGTCTGTAGCAATGAGGAACGCTTCCAAACAACTTGAAAGGGTACAGTACCGCCCGACATTGAAAATAGGTACAACATTCTTCGTTATTCCTGTCGTAACACCATATTTTTTGTAATAATAACTCAATTTCAATTAATACAGCGAAGCCGGATACCAGTGTAGGAAAGAATGACAATTTATTTATTTAATTGATTACATGTGCACTCCCACAAAATAAATCCCTACATCCAGTTTGGTGAGATCTGCGAAATCAATGAATGTATGGTCGTCTGCTAACCACAGATAGTGAATGTGCAATATATGATCATTTTTGAGATGGTCCTTTGGTCACCTTTGGTGGAACCAAAGAGATGAAATTTACCTGAACTTTGAGCGCCTGAAATGTGGCTGACCAATACTGTAGCATGGTGCTCCCCCACCTTGGCGGAGGTGCGAGATCGGCCATGTTTCAACATTCTGGCGCTGGATCTTGTGTTGGTAAGACCAGTCTTAGGTGTGCTCCGTAAAGACAAAAGAGTGGATAGAATGGTATGCATGTAGAATACTTAAGAGTAGTTTGGAATAATAATTTCTCTATTTCAGGAACTTTTGCGGGGAGACTTTAATGTCAGGTAGGTAATACTAAGGGGATCGTAGTGATCTTCGGAAGTGACGAACGGTTACAATGAAACCACATGTAGCAATAAGTGGAAATACTTCCGAGTGCTAAAGTTAAGCTGAATTACTGGCGTGTGTACTATAAGTTGGAAATATTTAAGAAATGGCGTGTGCAGGACTTGAAATTAGAGACAAGTACTTCCACGTGGTGAGTACTGTGTGTGTCTCAATCTGTGTGTGAGACAAAGGATAAAGAGAAATACTCGTCCATGGTATCAGTTGAGGACTCGCGTGTGTGACGAATATGTTCTTAATATTACTTTGCGTGTTATGTTTCCGTGTGACGCTTGATTCAAACCATAATACTCTGAGAGAAGCAAGGTGAGTCAGCCGTCTATCCAGCAACGCCACTTGGCTTGCATTGCACAGGAAGACGTGCATATATCCTCCAGACTTCATAGTAGGAAAGAAAAGCTACGAAGTGGGGCAGTGTCGTGTGAAACTGGGATGAATTCTAATTGAAGTGGGAAACCTGAAAGTGATGTGATTATAACGTTGTCACTATTCCTTGTGTTGTATTCCATGTTGCCAGTGTGGTG
Source organism: Schistocerca americana (assembly GCF_021461395.2). Classification (NCBI taxonomy): domain Eukaryota; kingdom Metazoa; phylum Arthropoda; class Insecta; order Orthoptera; family Acrididae; genus Schistocerca; species Schistocerca americana. Next base: position 434,050,010 of record NC_060119.1, on the reverse strand, counting down.
TATTTCACGTAATTTAAGTATGTGTGGTTTGCATGGGAGAGTAGCAAGATAGGTTCAGAGGTAGTGGGTTATGCATGTTCCTTTTGTACCGCTCGGTTTGGAGGAAATTTTTGTGATGATGGGTGTGAGAGTCAAAGTGTGAGATATAGCAAAAGATCCACCATCCCATCCAGAAAGTGCACTACAGTGTTAGATAATTACGAGACCATAAGATAGAGAATCACCAATGTAAGGCCATGCCCACTGGGCGGAGTTTCTCATGTGCAATTGTTGTAGAAAATGTAATGGTGTGTTTAGGTTATAGAATTTATCGGAATAAAAAAGATAGTGAAAAGAAAAAGATTGGTGGCCTTTTCCTTCGAATTGTATGTTGTCATGATATCCAGAATTTATAATGTGTGCGCCATTCATATTCAGTGCGATGGCGACATGTTGATCAAAGCCGTTGGGTAAGAAAGAAAATGTGGTATTGCCAGTGCGTAGTGAACAGTCAAAGTTGTGTAAATTACTAATAATCAGATGCGCGTTATCCGTTTCCGTTGCGTAATATTCATACAGGAGAATAATTTGTATCTTAATTGTGAGTACTAGAGCTCATGTTACTCGATAAATAAGAATGAATCCACTCGCTTGGGAGACCACTCATCTTGCTGGCCTGACTGCTTGATGCCACAGTAGGAGCAAGGCACGTGGTTGCCTCTCAAACTGTATGAAGGTGATGACTTCTACATTTAATCCCAAACTCCATAGCTATATCTGGCGTTCCACCAAGACTCCCTCCACCTCCACTGAGTGGTGTCGGTCAATCATTATGCGGTAATCAACAGCGTACCCAGTGGATGGTCAGGGTGGGAAAGACACCGTTGATATGAGACGATGTACTGTAATACACTCCGCAGATGACAGCGACTTCAAATTTGCGCAGTTTTACCATGAAGTTGGAGAGAGCTGTATCTACCACATTATGGAACCTGTTTCCAAACAGAGTGAGCTGAGTTAATGCTATAGGACAGTGTCCTGACCACTCGGTTGAAATGGGAACATGTTGTTGTAGCTCAGCCAACCATGTATGATGTGTAAGATCGGCGCCAAACGAAGCCTTCTCCTCCAACACGACGTAGAATTGCGAGGGGTCCACTTGTACATGGAGCCAGATTTTGTAATATAATATATAGGGGTGCGTGGAGTGGAGTAGCAGTTGCCATGGCACTCTGTTATAGGTAGGATGTAAGGCTTAAAGATAGTGGCATGCTGTGAGAATTTAGGAGTTGGTGTATGGACACAGCGTAATACAGTTTTTTATAAAATGAAGTGATGAATGATAATGTAACTCAGAAGTAAAGCGACTGGACCAAATTTGTATATTTAGATTTAAGTCTGCAGAACGCAATTTGTGGATTTCACTGAACTTTAAAGTACTGACCCTTGAATGAAGGAACCAAGTACTTTCCATCAGATTTAATGCATAGGTTGATTAGGTACACGGTTCTTAGTATTAAGTGTGTTTTGTAATCCTGATACAGCGAAGTTAAATTTTGGAATCGTTTTTGTCAAACGATGTCAGGCATTTCCTCATGTAAACAATCCAGGTATTTTTAAGGACGTCGGTAAGTGAGAACTGTAGAACAGTTGAGAAGTTGACTGGTTTTGAAGTTAATGTAGAATGTTTCATATCAGATTTTGTGAAGGACAAACTTTATTTTAAATGCAATTTTCAAACTGAAGAATTTGGTCTTAGGATATACCCTGATCAGTACCTCATCCTCTTCGATGTCATGTTTATTTGAATCGAATCAATATTTTTAAAGAAATAATTTTTTAATCAGTCACAAAAATATTAATGTGCCAGAATCAGAAAAGTGTTAATGTTTTGTAACAGCTTCAATGCAGGCAGCGTTGCACAGTGCTGAGCCAATATCCAGTATTTTCAGTGAACATTTGCAAGGGTATTCATTTATCAACGAATCTATTGATATTATTTGTATGAAGCTATTTTACGGCCAGCATTGCACTTCACTGTGCTAAGATGGAATATTTTCTATGCCTACTGTGGAGAGAACAGAATAACAAAGTTACATCCTTTGCGACTCTAGAGCTAAGGAAAATTAATTTCATTGTTTACTTGCACAGAGAATTTTATCAGTTTATTGCACAGGGCCATAGAACACAGTGCTCACAAGACTGGGTAAATTTAAGAAGGATTGATTTCATTATGAAAACTGCATATTGGTTTTGCAGATTAAAGCATTTGCTCAACAAAGTATGACAGCTATTTTGCATAATTCAAAGATTACACATTGCATATTCATCGTCAAACAAAACAAATCTTTTTGAAAAAGGACCTTACAGTATAAAAGACAATAAAAACAGATATGGTGGAGTTTCTTATTGGGAAAATTAAGAAGGCTGAGCATCACACAGGTACTGGAGTCCGAGCAGATCTGTGTGGGCTGTAGAATCCCTCTGTGATCAGCTTCAAATGTCGGTTCTCTATAGAGTTCCTCGAAAAGAACATGGTCTTCCCTCCACAGATCCCCATTTGACCTAGCTGGTGAGTGTAATCCGACCACTGAAAAAAATTACTCGCTATGCAAATTGACTCTCAGGGCCAATTTAATTACTTAGCCTATCAAATTGATATCGATGAGATGCCACCTGGTGGCTAGAGGAGAAGGTTAGGGCACCATTGAATGATTGTTGACAGGCATTTCTCTTTTTTATTCATTGCGGAGATATCTTTTAACGAAATTTCAATCCCCCACCTACACAGGGCGAGACATGTTCTCAATGTTTGTTTCATAAATGCCAGTAAGATAGCATTGCATTGGTAAAACGAGACCTGCCACAGGTTACAAAACATCTAAATCCTCTTGAATTATAGCTTGTTGTTGACAACCGTAAAATGAATGTTTCTTTTCTCCTGACATGTGACCTAATGGTGAGTAAGATTGTATTGTCTAATGTTATTTCACGTATCTGAAATGCTTGTGATGCATATGTGATCATCTGTGAGTGGGAGCGCTGTACTTCTCTGGACGTTAGAAAATAATGAGATGTGAATTGTATCCTGCACTTGAATGTAAAAACTATACCGACTTTGCTCAGAAAACTAAAAGAAAGTGGACTGTGCATATTTTTGTGGACAGAGGACACATCTTATCGTCGTGATTGTGTTTTCTACGGTCTAGAGCTCAGAATGGCGTGTGGCTGAGTTCCGTAAGAAGCCGCAGCTCTCCTTTAGACAAACAACCCGCAGTTGGGATAGCTCTCATTTATCACAGTTTTGTTCTGAGGGATGCCGGCATCGCTCTCACTTGTAATGCTGAACTGCCCGGCAGCGCACTGAAGAGAGTGCGGTGGGAGACTGTGGTCGCTTCAGGTGCAAAGGGCTTCCTGTCTGGTAAGGAGCCTCACGTTTTAAAAAGCCATCTGGAGTGTTCTCCGGATCGGCGGGTTTCTGCTGGTAAATTTACCTTTTGTGTTAGCTAAGACATCGCCTAAAGGCATTCCTCAAATCGCAAGTGACCGCAGAAGGCCTGGTGAGGCCAGCAGGTATATAGAGGTGGCAGTTGAGCTGCCGAAAAGGAGCAAATGGCGGACAGTGGCCAGCTCGTGCCACAAGGTGTTCGCCGAGACAGCTGGCAGTTTGGAAAAGCCTGTGTCCCCACTACGACGAATGGAAGGAGGGAGAGGGAGGGAAAAGTGTGAGGAAGAGGGCCTGGATACTTGGTAGTTTGCAATTGTACATCGAGGAGAAGACACGTTCAACTACCACCCCCTTTGCTGTCTTTTAGGATGTGCAGGTGCTGCATGATGACCCGCTCATTAGGAGTGCTGGTTTTTTCATGACAGTTTCGAAGTGTAATTAGAACTGCGATGCATTTTTCCCTATCAGTTGCGGTATCATGTATTGGCTTCGGTTAGCTGGCCTGCAGGGTGGTTTCTCAGTAGGCATCTGTAGCGAGTGCCTACCTTAAACAATGATAGGTACTGTATGCTTAATGGTAATACACCTTTTTAAACTCATCTCTGTCCAACACCACCCTCGTGTAGCACTACGCATATAGTTGTGTAATTAGGCCTGATCTTTATGATTAATTATTTAATAAAGACCTATACTTCATTTTCCTTGGCAAACTAAATAAAGTACACTCACCTAACGATCCTCTTATGCACTTGGACAGTTTCCATGTGTTGGAGGAAGCACTTGGGCTTTCCATCCCGTAGAACCAGGATTTGAGTCCCAGAAAGGGCACCGCCATATTTTATTTCCCATCAACTCTAAGCACCTCTGGTGATATAATTATGTTAGGGGGGTGTACTTGGGCTTTCCATCCAGGAGGACCAGGGTTCAAGTTCCAGAAAGGGTACCGCCATTTTTAATTTCCCACCAATTCCCAGGTGGCTCTGACCTGAGAAAAGAAATTCTCACCAAAATTTGAAATTCACGCCAAAATTCGAAATTCCCACCAATAGGGTAGGTTGGGCGAGGGGGAGAGTGGAGAGGGAAGAGGGAGCTGGGGCCAACGTGCAGGCTGAGGAAAGCACGTGATGTCGCCTGGGATGGAGGTGGGCATGGTTGGGGGCAGGAATGACAGGGGGTGGGGTGTGATTATTTGATCTATTTCTAACATTCTGTGTGGTGTCTGTATTTTCTATATCGTGTCTCCCTACCACTTTCGCGCAACGACGCTCTGACTGTGTTTTTTAGGGAACTGACTAGTTTGAACCTGGGACCCGTTGCTGGTAAGGAGACACCAGACCACACATGACATGTAGAGTTCAGAAGAGTTTAGTGACTCTAGCGATGATATAACCAAATACTTAATGATTTCAGCGTCAGCTCCACTGCACTCCCTGTAAAAGAATCTTAATACTAACTAAATTTAGTGGAAGGGGTTCAAGGCTTTCCTATTTTTAGTTAGCTGGTAAAATAACGTCGAAAAAGTAGTTAAGTTTACCACTGGAAATTTTATTCTACTCACAAAACATTGTTTATAAATTGCACTATTGATAAAAGGAAATGTTTTAATACAGGATGATAAAAACCACCTGCGTTCAACAAAAATGTGAACGAATATTCCCTGAGTGGGTTTCCAAGTTCTACAATGGATCGAAGGATGACCTATGCCATATCACATCTACAATCTAGGTTTCAATGAAGTCTCACAAAAGAGGAAACTATCAAAATGGTCTACAGTGACCCTCAATTATCTTAAATTACCTACCTAACTTGTCGTAAATTACAGTGGCTGGTATGGCTTCTCAATAACTATATAACAGAAAAATCATCGCGTTTCAGATTTTTACTTCAAGTGGCAAATGTGAACACCATGAGCTTTAATTGACGATCGACACTAGTATTACGCAAAAAGGGGGTGTAACAGATGAGACTTCTGCAGTTCTGAGTGAAGCTTCATGCGCTGTTATGCAGCATCGCGTGCGTTCATTACCTTGTCGGTGTTCGTCAGGGGACGGTGGACAGCACAGCTTCGCTCACCTCGCCGTCTCGGAAGCAACTCTCCCCTCACTTCTCCTTACTACAATTTACCGAAGTTGGTTTAAAATAACTATCTGGCTGTGTTTTCATCTGACCAATAAGGGTCTCAATGTTAACCTTAAGCTCCGCCTACAAAAATTCTGCCTATCCAATGAGAAACGTTATACTTTTCGTGGTGGGGCAATGTTTTTAAAGTTTGCAACGTAACAGAGACGCAAAAAAGTCTCACGCTAAAACTTGCAGCTGGTGTGGTCCTTTTAGTGTTATCGTACGATCTATACTGTTCTTCTGGAGGGCTCTATCTTTTAACATGGGCTGGGGGGTGGTCCTGACGTAACAGAGAAGTGAAAAAGTCTCACGCTAAAACTTTCGGCTGGGGTGGTCCTAGCGGTTAGCTGGTAACGTGGGAGTCCGTCCCTTATCGTAGGGCCTTCCAGCTTAACACGGTTCTGCTCTCGGCTTCTGTTCTCGTTTCTCCCCTAGGAACTGCGTCTGTCTCATGGTGGGAAGGTATGACATGTATTTAGGCATTCTTGTGTTAGTCTGTGGTATTCCATTTGCTCACTCGTTACTCCTATTACTTTGGTTAATTTAATGTCACGATTTATTCGGAGCTATGTGACATATTACTGGATTTGCTTATCATGTCAGGGTTTTCATGGAAGGTGTTGGATTTGCCTGACACCTTAGATATTTAATTAATCTGCATATCAGTTTCATATTAAAATTATTCCGATGCCGCCACTACCATACTACTGACGTAACACAGGTGCTAAACCATGGAGAAAGTCTTTCAAACAAGTGTTAGTAGGTAGCACCTGTCCTAACACATGTTCTTTGTGCCAAGCCTTTACTTCCCCATGGTGCTCCAGAATTTAAAGATAGGAGAAATGCTTTTTCTTAACTACAGCTCTACTAATTAAAGTCTAATACTGTGTTTTTGTACTTCAATCATCACAAATAGAACGTAGTGCCCCAGTATTTGTGGTGCTTGTAATTAAACATTTCTTGCCACTATTTTGTCGCAAACTGGCATTTTTGAGATCGTGGCTGTGTATAAAATACAAATTGATTCTTGCGAAAAAGAAAACGACGACCAGTCACTGTCAATAATGCTATTCATTTACAGAAGAAGCAAAGCTTCTAGTTTCGAAACGACGGGATCATCTTCCGACGGCTATTCACATTTACGAGTATATTACATTCGTTGCTGTTTACATTAGTGATTAAAAAAATTCAACAACTAATGTAAACAATAACAAGAAATGTAATATGGACGTCAACTGCCGTCTGAAAATGAACTTGTTGGTTCGTAACTGATAACGACGCTATAAACAGCATTATTAACAGTGACTGGTTGTTCTTTTTTCTTTTTTTTTTTTTTCATGGCAAGGAGAAACATGTAGAAACTTTCTTCTTGCCACTTAGAACCAGTCAGTTTCTTGGTATGGCACTTTTTCTGATTTGTCAAAGTATTTTTTTTTTCCAGTGGTTCGGTGAGCAGCATAATTTTGTGGTATCACAATAATTTCTTAGATACAGATATGTATGCACAAATGTATGTTTTTTCATTCTATTAACAAATGTCACATTTGCCACCTCCAATTTCCCTCATAATGATTCGTCAGTGCGCATTGTAGACGCTTATCTTCAAATTCGGTACTCATTTGCAGCAAAGAATATGGAATTAAACTAAGGGTGTTGTAATACATCGCAGTGAGTATAAGAAAAATGGCATACAAAACAATGACTGTCTCATTTTGCATAATGCATTTAAATGTCCCTGGGTAGACCGTTAACTCGACCTTGTAATTTCTAGTTATCATGGAGAGAGCACTATAAAACATGTTTTTGTCAGTTTCGCTTACATATGAGCATACATGCGAAGAGATGCAATTGTATTACAATATCCGGCTCGTATTCGAAGATAAATGACATGATCTTAGATCGATATTTACAGTGTGCTCATCGCATTAGCACTTGATCACTGGTTGCCACTGTTCTCAAGGTTCTTTTCTTCGTTAAGGAAGCCATACAGTCCTTTTCAATTATAAAATTGTATAATTAGTCAAGAATAAGCCACGAAGTTGTGAGGGGGAGCGGGGGAGAGGAGTGGGATAGAGAGTGGTATAAATCAATCATGTAGTTCATCAACAACGCGCAAATTCTGAATACTCTGATACCACCTCAGACATAAATACGGAAGAAGACGAAATAAATTTCCTTACATTATTCTTTCGTTCTTAAGTGCCACATAAACTGTGATTAGGCATTTACCTCGCTGCTCAACTGGACGTCTGTATTGGTAGTGCTGACACACTCGCCCACCGGCTGTGTACTCAAACGTATGACTCCGCTAGGTTCCTCGGCGCCAAACAGAAGACCGTAAATCGCAACGAAGAACCATCTGTGCGGAATAGCTTCCTCGCTTCAAGGCTGTTACTGACAATTTTTTGTCGCACATCGTCACAGGCACTGAAAAATCACTTCGAACGGGAAACAAAACGGCAGTCGATGGTTTGGGACCACACCACCTCTTCCGGTAAAGTCATGGTGAAGGTCTTCTGGGACTCTGAAAGGGTTATTCTGTTTGAAGTCCTCCCTCATAGTTCAATCATCATCTCTGAAATTTATGATGCTACCCTCTGGTCACTGAAGAAAAGATTTCAGGGTATTCAACGTCACAAAATTGCAAAAAAATTCTGCTTCTCCTTGAAGGAGCAAGGCCTCACCCAAATATGTGCACCCTAAATGAGCTCATAAATCTTCAATGGACTTAGGAACGAAAGAATAATGTAAGGAAATTTATTTCATCTGCTTCCTTGCCGCCGGCCGTTGTGGCCGAGCTGTTCTAGGCGCTTCAGTCTGGGACCGCGCGACCGGTGCGGTCGCAGGTTCGAATCCTGCCTCGGGGACCGATGTGTGTGATGCCCTTAGCGTAGTTTGGTCTACGTAGTTCTAAGTTCTAGGGAATTTATGACCTCCGATGTTAAGTCCCATAGTACTCAGAGCCATTTGAACCATTTTTTGCTTCCTTATCCCCTCACAACTTGGTGGCTTATTTACCCTACAGGCCGTATCTCACACCTTCCGACTTGCATCTACACCACTGGCCGTTAAAATTGCTACACCACGAAGATCACGTGCTACAGACGCGATATATAACCGACAGGAAGAAGATGCAATGATATGCAAATGATCAGCTTTTCAGAGCGTTCACACAACGTTGGCGACACCTACAACGTGGTGACTTGAGGGAAGTTTCCAACCGATTTCTCATACACAAACAGCAGTTGACCGGCGTTGCCTGGTGAAACGTTGTTCTGATGCTTCGTGTAAGGAGGAGAAATGCGCACCATCATATTTCCGACTTTGAGAAAGGTCGGATTGTAGCCCATCGCGATTGCGGTTTATCGTATTGCGACATTGCTGCTCGCGTTTGTCGAGATCCAATGACTGTTAGCAGAATATGGAATCGATGAGTTCAGGAGGGTAATACGGAACGCCGTGCTGGATCGCAACGGCCTCGTATCACTATCAGTCGAGATGACAGGCATCTCACCCGCATGGATGTAACGGATCGTGCAGCCACGTCTCGATCTCTGAGTCAGCAGATGGGGACGTTTGCAAGATAACAACCGTGTGCACGAACAGTTCGACTACGCATGCGCCAGCATGGACTATCAACTCGGAGACCATGGCTGCGGTTACCCTTGACGCTGCACCACAGACAGGAGCGCCTGCGATGGTGTACTCAGCGACGAACCTGGGTGCACGAATGGAAAAACGTATTTCTTCGGATGAATCCAGTTTCTGTTTACAGCATCGTGTTGGTCGTATCCGTGTTTGGTAACATCGCGGTGAACGCACATTGGAAGCATGTTTTCGTCATCGCCATACTGGCGTATCACCCGGAGTGATGGTATGGGTTGCCACTGATAACACGTCTCGATCACCTCTTGTTCTCATTGACGGCACTTTGAACAGTGGACGTTACATTTCAGATGTGTTACGACCCGTGGCTCTACCTTCATTCGATCCCTGCGAAACCCTACATTTCAGCAGGATTATGCACGACCGCATGTTGCAGGTCCTGTACGGGGCGTTCTGGATACAGTGAATGTTCGACTACTGCCCTGGCCAGCGCATTCTCCAGATCTCTCACCAATTGAAAAAATCTGGTCAATGGTGGCCGAGCAACTGGCTCGTCACAATACGCCAGTCACTACTCCTGATGAACCGTGGTATCGTGTTGAAGCTGCATGGGCAGCTGTATCTGAACACGCCATCCAAGCTCTGTTTGACTCAATGGCCAGTCGTATCAAGGCCGTTATTACGGCCAGAGGTGGTTGTTCTGGGTACTGATTTCTCAGGATCTATGCACCGAAATTGCGTGAAAATGTAATCACATATCAGTCCTAGTATAATATATTTGTCCAATGAATACCCGTTTATCATCTGCATTTCTTCTTGGTGTAGCAATTTTAATATCCAGCAGTGTATTTGGCCCATTGAAGGATGCTCTCTGCGGGACGCAATACGTGTATGATGAGGAGGTTACTGATGCATTAAGACGGTGGCTCCAACAGCGACAACTAAAATGGTACCACACGGGTACACGGGCTCTTCCAGTACGGTGGTGTAACGCCGGAGACAGAGTTGAACAGAAAATTAAAAAAAAAAGGGTTTCTTAGTCCTAACAGTGAGGAATAATATGCAGCGTTGGAATCCTGACTAAAACCAACCTGATTTCACAAAAATGAAAATTTTGTATTACTTAGTGAACGCCCCTCATATGCACGCTGTCACTTATAGAATGCAACTCAGGTGGTCGGGGTAGAATGGTGCTTGTGGTATGAACTAAACACATACATGCCAAAAGGTGGTGTGACAATTTTAACAATGTGCTATGACGAAACTGTGGAACATCTTTGACTCCTCCTCCGCCCCGGCCGCTGTGGACGAGCGGTTCTAGGCGCTTCAAACCGGAACCGCGCTGCTGCTACGGTCGCAGGTTCGAATCCTGCCTCGGGGTTGGATATGTGCAATGTTCTAAGTCTAGGGGACTGATGACCTCAGATGTTAAGTCCCATAGTGCTTAAGAGCCATTTGAACCATTTTTTCCACCGCATTTTACGGTTGTTGCTCTTTCTACTAATTATTCGCCATCGGCGTAGCCGGACAGTGAAGGACCTCCTCGGCTATTTATGCGCAGATAGTTACATTGACAGACCGAAAGCTCCGCCTGCTGGGAGGAAGTACTAGCAGCACGAGCGGGAAGAAGCGAGTCGAGTGGATGGCGCGGCTACAGACGGACGGCCCACGGGCGACTGCTCTGAAATACGGCGCTCCGTGGCGCGCCCGGCCCGTGAAGTTGCTCCCCGCTCACAGGTCCCCAACTTGGCGGGCCGTTCCGCCGGCTCCCATTACCGCCGGACAACTTGGCCCAACTCCCGGCCGCGCTGCACTCCCTTCCCTTCAGCTGCCTATTTACGCGGCAGCCGCCGATCCGCTCCCACTGCCCCACTGCCAGCAGTGTCCTCTTCACGCATAATTGAAGGCAGTGGAGCAATAGCCGTATAACTCCAGTTTACATACTTTCGAGTAAAACACAAAAAACTGTCCACAAATTGGAAAGCTTTACTAATCGGTCTTGTCTTTCCGCAACCTTAATTTAAGCCAACAACACACAATAATCGCTTATTACATAACCAAAAGGAGATTTTTATTACATAATTTGGCCAGTTGTAGACCATTTAGAGCTTAAAACTAAGGTACAGATCTTTTCTTCTTTTTTTCTCACAACTAATTCATGCGTTGGCTGAAGACCTGCCTGTGTTCATTTGACATCACCCTCCCGGGCTGTGGTATCTGTTGCCGGACATGAAATTTTGAAATACTAGTCAAGGGCCAGAAATTTTCCCTGTCCTGTTTGGTGTCGTCTGTGAAGTTAAGTTTTCTCAGATCCCTTCTTGTCTCTTTCAGTCATCCCGTGCTGTTCTTTAATTTGGAAATTAAATTAAAAATTTTCTGCGTTAGCCTATTGTCATTCATTCTATAAATATGACCGTAAAACATTAATATTCGCCGGCCGTTGTGGCCGAGCGGTTCTAGGAGCTTCAGTCCGGAATCGCGCGACCGCTACGGTCGCAGGTGCGAATACTGCCTCGGGCATGGATGTGTGTGATGTCCTTAGATTAGTTAGGTTTAAGTAGTTGTCATGAGAGAGTGTCCCATAGTGTCCCATAGTGCTCAGAGCCATTTGAACCATTTGAGCCATTAACCCTCTCTTCCTTATTGTGTCAATGATTGTTTCTGTGTGTCTGTATAGATTTTCATTTCTCTCCTTCGTTCAGTTGCCGTTCTTTTGGGGTCCTAAAATTTTTCTTTCTTTTCCAGTTCTTTTTGTTCGTCTCTCTTATTCAGTTTTACGCACTTAGAACCTTAAAGGCCGTCCGGTTTAATTACTGTTGCCTTGAGTTCAGTTTTTGGCTGGAATGATACTGATCTTTTTTATATCGGTTTTGGTTGAGTTTGTATGCTAATTCAATTTTCTTCGATCTTTCTTTACTTGTGGTGTTATCTAATCCATTTACTTGCATCCATTCTCCCAACTACTTGAATTTATGTCCGCAGCTCGTGGTCGTGCGGTAGCGTTCTCGCTTCCCACACCCGGGTTCCCGGGTTAGATTCCCGGCGGGGTCAGGGATTTTCTCTGCCTCGTGATGACTGGGTGTTGTGTGATGTCCTTAGGTTAGTTAGGTTTAAGTAGTTCTAAGTTCTAGGGGACTGATGACCATAGATGTTAACTTCCATAGTGCTCAGAGCCATTTGAACCATTTTTTGAACTTAAATTTATCAACCCTTTTGATTTTTTCATTGTGGCTTTTATATACATTTCTCTCTGTTGCGTTTATGTTCAGTGTAATCCGGTCTCAGCTACAATTTCGTGAATTGTTTCTATCGTTATCTTTGTCTCTGTTTTGTCCTTCGACATTGCTACAATATAGTCAGCAAAACTGAGACATTTCACTTTAGAGCTTCCTCTTCTTTCTCGTAGATGGGTTCGTTTTAGTTCCTTATCCCACTCTCTCACGACCTTGTCCCAGACCTTCAACCTGGTCTGAGACAATGTCATGAGAGAGTGGGATAAGGGACTAAAAGTGAGAATCGGCGAGAGACCATAGCCCTGCCGAACACCTGTGTTAATTCTGAATGTTTCAAAAACTTCTCCTAGAAATTTAATTCTTGAAGTCGTGTGTGTCAATGTCGGTTCAATTATCTGTCTGGTGGTTTTGTCAATTCTTTCTTCTTCCAGTGAAATCAATGTACATAATTGACTATGTTAAGGATCCGCATTATTCTGATCCTGAGGATTGTTTTCAAGCTGAAAATTTGCTTTGGTCACAATTTTTTTTGAATGAATACCGCTTGGTACTTTCCAGTTGTGTCTTCTGCTTGGTCTCCTGTCTTATTCAGTAGAGATATTGTAAGTAGGCCGTTTATGTTTTCTCTATGTAAGTAGGCTGTTTATGTTTTCTTATTGGCAACGTTACGTAGCGCTCAATATGAAAATCACTGGCTGTGCTGTGTGCAGTCTTAGTCTAGTTTGCATTGTTGTCTGCCATTGTAGTGTTAGGCAGCTGGCTGTGAACAGCGCGTAGCGTTGCGCAGTTGGAGGTGAGCCGCCAGCAGTGGTGGATGTGGGGAGAGAGATGGCGGAATTTTGAAATTTTGTCATGAACTTCTATATTTATATATGATGATATCAAAGTAAATACATTGTTTGTTCTCTATTAATATCTTTCATTTGCTAACTATCCCTATCAGTAGTTAGTGCCTTCAGTAGTTTGAATCTTTTATTTAGCTGGCAGTAGTGGCACTCGCAGTATTGCAGTAGCTTGAGTAGCGAAGATTTTTGTGAGGTAAATGATTTGTAAAAGGTATAGTTTAATGTTAGTCAGGGCCCATTCGTTTGCAGGGATTATTGAAAGTCAGATTGCATTGTGCTAACAAAATATTGTGTGTCAGTTTAAGGACAGTCGTGTATAATTCTTCAAAGGGGACGTTACATATGGCGACCCTGCCAGGATACCTCACTGGAATCTTCTGATTTTTTTGTTGTAGTTTGTGTAATTAGTGTAGATTTTGTTTATTGCTAGCACGTAATTGTAGAGAAAATCTCCTTTGTAGTTGCAGACTTTCATTGTTGTACAGTAAAATAGTTGTGGCATGCATGTAGATTTGCACCAAGTACACTCCTGGAAATTGAAATAAGAACACCGTGAATTCATTGTCCCAGGAAGGGGAAACTTTATTGACACATTCCTGTGGTCAGATACATCACATGATCACACTGACAGAACAACAGGCACATAGACACAGGCAACAGAGCATGCACAATGTCGGCACTTGTACAGTGTATATCCACCTTTCGCAGCAATGCAGGCTGCTATTCTCCCATGGAGACGATCGTAGAGATGCTGGATGTAGTCCTGTGGAATGGCTTGCCATGCCATTTCCACCTGGTGCCTCAGTTGGACCAGCGTTCGTGCTATACGTGCAGACTGCGTGAGACGACGCTTCATCCAGTCCCAAACATGCTCAATGGGGGACAGATCCGGAGATCTTGCTGGCCAGGGTAGTTGACTTACACCTTCTAGAGCACGTTGGGTGGCACGGGATACATGCGGACGTGCATTGTCCTGTTGGAACAGCAAGTTCCCTTGCCGGTCTAGGAATGGTAGAACGACGGGTTCGATGACGGTTTGGATGTACCGTGCACTATTCAGTGTCCCCTCGACGATCACCAGTGGTGTACGGCCAGTGTAGGAGATCGCTCCCCACACCATGATGCCGGGTGTTGGCCCTGTGTGCCTCGGTCGTATGCAGTCCTGATTGTGGCGCTCACCTGCACGGCGCCAGACACGCATACGACCATCATTGGCACCCAGGGAGAAGCGACTCTCATCGCTGAAGACGACACGTCTCCATTCGTCCCTCCATTCACGCCTGTCACGACACCACTGGAGGCGGGCTGCATGATGTTGGGGCGTGAGCGGAAGACGGCCTAACGGTGTGTGGGACCGTAGCCTAGTTTCATGGAGACGGTTGCGAATGGTCCTCGCCGGTACCCCAGGAGCAACAGTGTCCCTAATTTGCTGGGAAGTGGCGGTGCGGTCACCTACGGCACTGCGTAGGATCCTAAGGTCTTGGCGTGCATCCGTGCGTCGCTCCGGTCCGGTCCCAGGTCGACGGGCACGTGCACCTTCCGCCGACCACTGGCGACAACATCGATGTACTGTGGAGACCTCACGCCCCGCGTGTTGAGCAATTCGGCGGTACGTCCACCCGGCCTCCCGCATGCCCACTATACGCCCTCGCTCAAAGTCCGTCAACTGCACATACGGTTCACGTCCATGCTGTCACGGCATGCTACCAGTGTTAAAGACTGCGATGGAGCTCCGTATGCCACAGCAAACTGGCTGACACTGACGGCGGCGGTGCACAAATGCTGCGCAGCTAGCGCCATTCGACGGCCAACACCGCGGTTCCTGGTGTGTCCCCTGTGCCGTGCGTGTGATCATTGCTTGTACAGCCCTCTCGCAGTGTCCGGAGCAACTATGGTGGGTCTGACACACCGGTGTCAATGTGTTCTTTTTTCCATTTCCAGGAGTGTATTTCGCAGCTGGAATTGACTAGATATTATTTTCAGTGCTATGTTAATGTGTTCTCTTATTTTTGATCTTCAAATTGTGTTTTTCTGTGATGTTGTGTGAAATACTGTGACAATAATGGCGTGTGAAAAACGTAATACTAGGCTCCAAAGTAAACTGAGAAATGACAGTGAAAATGAAAGCAGTGTGTTAGCGCCACCGAGTAATGAATTAACTGATGTTAAAAGTAGTAATTTGGTAATTGTGCATAGGGAAATGGAGCGGGCGCAAACAATGGCGTGGACAGTGAAACAATTAGTGAAGAGGGAAGCATTATCGATCGATCGGTCGGCAACAGCTCGCCTCAGGAATCCGAAATGACAGAACACAATATTGCAAATACTGTAGACTCACGTTTTGGGTTCTCACCGTTTTCTCAAATGAGTCAAGAAACATTTTCTGCTTGTCAAAATGTGAATGTTGCCGGTGCAACTTCACTGCCGAAAAGCACTGAGGAACATGTTTCAGACACCAGTGCATTGTTATTACAATTAATGCAACAAATGGGACAAAAGCTTGAAAAGTTAGACACAATGGAACAACACCAGAGACAAACACAGCAACAGTTAGACACAGTGGAACAAAATCTCAAAAAGTTAGACACAGTGGAACAAAATCTCAAAAAGTTAGACACAGTGGAAGAAAATCTCAAAAAGTTAGACACAATGGAACAAAATCTTCAAAAGTTGGACACTACACTTGAACAAACATGTGAAGATTTAACCACTGAGTTACATAACATCGAATCGAAATGTCAAAAGGTCTGTAATGACGTAAAAACACAAATTTGTGAGCATTTCCAGCCTATTTTTTCGCGTCATGAAAATGTATTACAGAATCACGAAGCAGCCATAAAAGAACTGCAAACTACTGTTCATGAAAATCATGAGACCTTGCAAGCTAAAATTGACTCAGTTGCATCTACCGATTCGGTTACGCAACTTGCAAGAACTCAGGAAAACTTAAAGGACACAGTAGATACCCTGAAAATTGGTTCAGAAAGACACATGGAGGAAATAAGTACACTATCAGAGAAAGTAGCCGAACTTTCGGATCAGGTCACTAACTTATCTACAAAGGTAGATGATGATCTGAATGACACAAGACCCGTAGCCTTCACTGACACAGAAGAGTACGAACAAATTAGGAAATTCAACCAAAATCAAAATCAAATTAATGCGCAATACAAAAGAGAAATCCGGGAAGTACAAGATCAGTTGGCACAAGTAATACAAAAATTACGTATTTCAGAGGACACTCACGCCCCAATACGGGAAGAGGGACATAGAAATACGGAACAACCACAAAATAATAACACAGTGCATTTCGGAAATTATGAAAGAAATTGGCAATGTGCACCGAATTTTGAGATTGAACAGCCGACACGACGTAACAATGACCGACATGCGACTCGCCGACATGATGATTTTGACTGTAAGCTGTTCATTACTACACGTAAATTCAAAACATTTAAGAATTCCGGCAACGACATTCATCCACAAGCGTGGCTCCATCAATTCTCTCATTGTTTTCCCCCCAACTGGTCATTGGAGCACAGGTTAGAATTTATGTGTGGCTATTTAGAGAATGAACCAGCTGTAAGAATGCGATCGGTCATTCACGACTGTCACAGTGAAGGAGAATTTTACCATGCCTTCCTCTCAGCATATTGGTCTCAAGCTACACAAGACCGAGTAAAACATGGCATCATAATGATGAAACATTTCGAACAATCTGAATTCTCCAGTCTTGTGAAATATTTTGAAGACATGTTGCACAAGAATCAGTACCTGTCAAACCCATACAGCCCCTCAGAACTCATCCGCATTTGCTTAATCAAATTACCTGAACATTTACGACATATTATTTTGGCAGGACGTTGCAAAGACGACATTGAAGCTTTTCAGGGACTGTTACAAGAACTGGAAAGTGACACTGACAATCGCGGAACGCAGGAGCACAACAATTACAGATCACATCAGTCGCAATTCCATGATGAAAGAAATAATAACTGGACGCTACAAGGCTATTCTCACAACACAAATCGTGACCGAAACAGACACCACCCGTATTGCAACCGTTGGCAGAGTAGTAATAATTACAGGGAAAGATCACCTCTCCGCGGTAGTGACTATCACAGAGACAATCAGAGAAACAGACAATTTGGGAACCAAAATAATTATTATCAAGGGAGACAGAATAACCTTAGACGCAACGGTCCAGCGCGCAGTTACGATTCAGGGAGAAATTCTCCACCACTTAACCGACAAGAAAGAAACTACAGGAACTACCGACATGACGACAGACGATGTGATCGTAACGACAGACCTGAATTGCATCAGAACTGGCGGGATTCAAACAGAGCAGGGCCTTCTCGTCACGGTGAATTTGTAGAAGTTAGGTCTCCAAATCCCAATAACGACGCGCGCCAACAAAGAGACAATAGGCAATGACTCACACCGCTGGCAGCCACAAAACGTTCTTATGACACTAACGACGCAGCTGCCGTAGCTATTAATTACGTAAAAATGGAAGACATTAGGGACATCTTACTCCAAGAACACGACATAAAACATAACAACATTGCATATCCTGTGATTCACATTACAGTAAATGACGCAAAATTTACGGCAGTACTTGACTCTGGCGGTCCCATTTCAGTAATCAGTGAAACAGCCTTTAGCAAATGCAACAGATCGAACGATTGGCCCACACTTCCGTTACGTAAGATTAAATTACAAGGTGCAATCTTTGGAAAAAGTGTAGATGTACGCCAACAAACCAACTTAGAATTCTTTTGTCAAAGCCACAGCACCTCTATGAACTTTCTTATTGTTCCATTATTGTCGACGGAAATTATACTGGGAGTAGACTTTTTGAATGAATACAAAGCAATCTTAAACTTTCACGATGCTGAAATAACTTTAGAAAAAGAAGGTAAGTCAGTAGCTTTGAAATTTGATGATTGGCTCTCAAACCATGACGAAGAAATTAATCGGCTTTACCTCCTGTTAGACAACAGTTCGGAATTTTCGACGGAACTTGACGCTAACAATCATTCTGCAAGTACTGACAGGGATGATATCGACGGCGCATTTGACACTAATAAGTTAATTCAGAATAAAATTCAAACAATTGAGAATTGTAATGACACTGATAGGCAGGACCTTTTTGAGATTTTACAAGCACATTCCACAGTTTTTACTCACAAAACAGGAACAATCAAGGGATTTCAATACCAATTTCGTGTTCGTGAGCATACTAAATTTTGTGTTAGACCATATGTAATTCCAGCACATTATAGGGACCGTGTTAGAACAGAAATACAATCTATGCTTGACGAGGGGATTATTGAGCTTGCAGTAAGTTCACACAACAATCCATTACATGTTGTTGAGAAGAAAAATGGATCGATCAGGCTTGTCTTAGATTCGAGACAAATCAATACGATCATCATTCCTGAAACAGACAGGCCGCAAACGTTGGAAGAACTTCTTCAAAATTTTAATGGTGTAAAAGTGTTGTCTTCCATTGATCTCAGATCCAGCTTTTATCAGATCGAACTTCATCCAGAATGTAGAAAATACACAGCTTTCCTTTGTTTCGGCGTTTGTTATCAGTTTCGGAAACTTCCCTTTGGTTTGAACATTTCTTCAGCAGCATTCATTCACGGGCTAAATTCCATATTACCTGAATTCTTAAAACGTCACATCACCTTATATGTAGACGATATTCTGATAGCAGAAGCCTCATGGGAACAACACAATCGCATCCTCAACAGCGTGTTACATATTTTTGCAGAATCTGGAATTACAGTTAACCTGGAAAAGTCTGAATTCGGTAGGACAAAAGTGAAGTTTTTGGGACATATTATTTCTTCTGAAGGCATTCAGCCGGATCTTGAAAAGTTAGAAGCAATCAGAGCCATTCCAGTTCCATCTACAAAAAGACAAGTCCGCAGTTTTCTAGGTCTCGTAAATTTTTACCGTCGTTTTCTGAATATGCAAATTCTTGTTACACCAAAACTTTGTTCTCTCACTGGAAAAAAATACTATTTGGAACTGGGACGAACAAGCACAGTTGGAATTCAATTCTTTGAAAGAATCGCTACTTAACGCGCCAATACTAGCTCATCCAGATCTGTCACAAGATTTCTGCCTTAGCACGGATTCTTCTAAAGTCGGTCTTGGTGCCCATTTATTTCAAGAAGCCATAGAAAATGACACTACCGTTCAGAAAACCATTGCTTTTGCTAGCCGAGTGCTAACAAAATCTGAAAAAAAATTATTCCGTTACTGAATTAGAAGCTTTGGCTATCGTTTGGGCATTTAACAATATCCGTTTCTTTCTTTCTGGTAAGCACGTAAAAGTATACAGTGATCATCGTGCATTACAATTTCTTATGTCTTGAAAATTAAATCATGACAGGTTAAAACGTTGGGCATTGTTTCTGCAAGATAGTCTACATTCCCGGCAAGGAGAACATTGTTGCGGACGCACTGTCACGCGCACCGGCTGGGCTTGAGAAAAGTAACACAGAAGGCAACCTCGAGAAAAATTTCAGTATTCTTTACATTCAGAAAGTCGCCTTTGAAAACTTCATCACCACATCTTTAAAGGACATTGCTCATGAACAAGATAAAGATCCGATTTGGAAAGACATCAAGAGCAAATGGCATGAAAAGACACACACACAGATTCGGCATTATTACCTGGTTAGAAACAACATACTCTTCAAACGCTGCACTGTTGATGACAAGCTATGGGTACTTTGCATTCCAGACGATTTTGTTAATAAGCTCATTTGGTACATTCATTTCAGCTACGCACATTTTGGTCCACGAAAATGTTATCATATTCTTCGAACGACTTGTTATTTTAACAATATGGAAAAGAGAATTCGAAGAGTCTTGTCTATTTGTAAACTTTGTCAAAAGGCGAAACCATCTACTGTCTCCCATCGTGCTCCGCTGTTTCCTATCATTCCTTCTAAATTAAAAGAATTTGCTGCTGTTGATCTCTTGGGACCGCTTGTCAGAACATCTAATGGATTTTCGTACGTTTTAGTCGCTGTTGAACTTACTTCAAAATTTGTTTCTTTCACTCCGTTACGTAAAGCCATTGGACGATCTGCATCCAACGCCTTTGTTAAAAATTTCTTACGTGAAGTTGGACACGTTAGTAAAGTCTTTTCAGATAACGGACCGCAATTCCGATCTGCTGTTTGGTCACGCATACTACGCAACCATAAAATCAAACCTGTTTTTATTTCATTGTACTCACCACATTGTAACCCGTCTGAACGGATTATGAAAGAAATCAATAAGCTTTGCAGACTTTATTGTCACAGAAAGCATCAGCATTGGGACAGATATTTACACTTATTTCAAAATGTGCTGAATGAAATGCCTCATGATTCTACTGCTTTACCACCTACTCTTGTACTAAAGAATGAAGAACCACCGAACAGAATCAGAGAGCTTGTACCTTTCCCGAATACACATAAACTTCGACACAAAAACATAATTGATTTGGCTCTTAAAAATATAAAATCTACAGCAGACAAAAGGAGAAAACTACACGGTAAAGCAAATGCAAAGAAATTGTATATTGGTCAGAAAGTTCTCATTAAAGCTCATTCATTGTCACATAAGAAGAAACACTTGAGTCACAAATTCTTTCTAGTTTACAATGGACCTTACAGAATCCGACGTATACCACATGATAATTGCGTTGAAGTTGAAACTCTGCGTACTAGGAAGAGTAAAGGTTTACACCACATTTCACATGTAAAACCGTTTATTGAAAGATAATCTGCTTTTTAACTTTGTCTTTGCCATAAAACTTTTCACTTCACATTTCTAGTATGCTTTGTCAGACTTAAGAAACTGTTAACATGCAACAATGTTTGAAGTTAAATATCCAGTCTAGAACCTAGGGATCATTTTTAAACAGAAATTACGAATGCATTGTTATAGTGAACAGACGACACAGTGTTGTATTTGTACATTCTTGCTTGTTAGTGGCACGTTTACGTAATGACTATAAGGCTCACATACTTAGAACATTTACCAGTACTGCTAATGAGATTTTAATGCAACATTTTGGTTTACTTGAAAATACATTCTGGATTTAAAGTACTTTCTGTGGAATTAATGATGACTTAGCATTTGGTTTCTTTGACAGCTACACGATTATATCACGACGCTACTAATGAGTGACAATTTACAATGTTGTTTTTGCGGTGTATCTGTTTTATATCCGCACAGTTTTTCTGAATTCTTCTGGAAAGCAAAACATGTTTTAGTAGTAAGCTACAATATGAGAGTCTTTTTCGTAGCACAACAATACTTTACAGTATAGTACTTTCTTGATCACAGTAATGTACGTAATAACTACGATATCTATACACAAAGCATTTCACTTCCGTTTATGATGGGGTAAGTACATTGACTTCTGCAGAACTTAGCTTTCGGAGGACGATAATTACGACACTTCCACAGAATTATCTTACAGCAAGACACAAATTTAGCGCTACAGGACACGCATTTGAGTGATTAATTTTGTACATAAAACATTTATTTTTAAAGATATTTGAAGTACAATGATACGAAGATTTTCCGTGATACATTTCATTCCTTTGCTGTAATCTGTAGCACCTGAGGGTATAATTACATTAATCCTCAGGGGGATACACGCTCACTTTGTGTACCATGTGTTTGGCAAGCACAAGGAGCCCTAGCTAATATGGTATTTGCTTATACAACTTTACACCTCGGTACCATATTTCTCTAGCACATAAATTACACGGCTATCTGATCATTTAACTGAGAGACAAACACTTTTCTTACTACGTCAGTGACAGATGTTTACGCAATTACAGAGTTGGATTACTTCACACTTATGAAATTGTATTTTGTCTGTACTGTGTGAACTGTTCATATTTTTTCGGACCCATTGTGATACTATGAGAGCTTTGAATGATGTATTTGGTATGAGATCATGATTTTTAAAGTATGTTTGAGGTAGATGACACTATTTAAATGAGCAGAGAATTCGTTTTAGGTTTTGAAATTATTGGAGGAAGCTACGACGATTTTGAGAATTGACTGAGATGTTATGATATTATTACGACGACGATGTGTATTATGCTGTTGAGGTATGTTTATGATCAATAAGATGATGATACCATATATGAGGAGTTTGATTATGCTACGTATTTCTTATGATGAAATACTGAAGAAGTGTCGACGAATAAGGTAAGGAATAATGAGTAGTGATTAGGGACTCTGATTTGTGGAAAAGGTTGTTGGAAACCAAGAATCGTACTTTAAGAGTTATGAAATGTGTGTATATGTGTGAATGTATCACAATGCTGGCGAAAATTTTTTGGACACTGTTATATCAATAGCATTTTGTTTCTACACATTTGCAACGCAAATTCTTGACCTGTGAAACATTTTATATGAGACTGTCACTGTAGCGGAAACTGCTGTTGTAAATATTTCCGTAAGAAAGTTAAGTGACCACCTGCATGTGCGTCGTCGGCACACAGCTGTGTCAGACACCTGGAGAACAAGCAATTAGGGTGTGCCTTTCCGGAAGCACAGGCAGAAAAAAAAGGGGAGACCATATCCTCGCTATTGACATTTCCTTGTCGAAAGCATACTGTGGAGCTCGTAATTTATGATATTTACTGAAATGCCTAATGAAATGACGAGGAATATTTTTTCATCTGCACACCTGATTACGACAAGCGTCTTTCTACAAGAGTTGAGAGAATTTCTACTAATTTATGAAATGTCACATGACTATTGAATGATATTTTTATGCTTTGCTTTTCGTAGTTGCTTATTTCACTTGATATCTGGTTTCCAGCTGTGTTGCAGCATTGCTTTTATAAAATAAAATACATTTGCTAATGTGAACACTTTCTGTCAACAGATCTATTAAATAATAATTTTGTAATCCACATTCTTTAAAAAAAGGAGCACTAGGAAAGGAAAGAACAATAAGAAGGGACTTGTAACAGTTATTGGACACATAATTTTCTTTTCAAGTACATGGTAATATTTTTTTTACAATAAGTTGTTGTGGTGCACCACTTTAATTACTTAGACATTAAGATGTGATTATACATTTCCTTTATCTGCATTGTTATCTTTAGTGTACTATTTTCTCTGCTTGAGCTATGTCATGTTTAGGTATTTCATTTTCTGCTGCTGTTTGCCAGGCATAGTGTTGCTGAATTTAAATTTGTGTTACTCTGCTAAGCCAGATTTATTTTTCTTGTTTGCTGCGCATTGCCTCATATTAGTTGTAATGTGAATTGCTTGGTAATTTAGATTTACTGTAGCTTGCTTTGCAAATTTCCATTTTTTTGTCATTGCTGTTTGTGTTAATTGTTTTGTGCTGCTGCATTGCCTCGTCCCTTAGTTTAGCATCTGAGCTCAGTAGATTTAAGTTAGCTTAAGAGGTGGTAGCCTCTAAGAGAATGAGTTGCGATGAATTGGAAGAAATGCATTGAGAAGTTATACGAAAAAAAGTACAGAAAACAGGTTTAGGTAGGATTTTCTTGGAAATAAATGTTGAGGTAAGAAATGTGTGAACATATAAATACAGAAAGCATGCTTAGATAGAATTTTTTTGGTGGAAACAAAGGATGAAATAAGAGGAAAGATATATGAAGTTTTGGGTTGGACTGCTGTACCAAATGTTACACTGAAAACGAACCCTGTCCTTTCCTATTGGTGTTATCCCACTATGTGTTTGTGTACCGTTGTGTTTTTGTTTTCTTCCTGTCTCTGTGTAGTTTCACAGAATTTTTTCTTCTTTTAATATTAAGCTACATTCACTATGATGAGGAATACTGTTATCCTCGAATATAATTGGCATTAATAATATGTTATTTACTTTGTAAAGATGTTAGACATTATTAATTCCGTTCTGTTTAATGCTCATGTGTGAAGTTGATGTTTCAAAAGTTTTTGTGATGTTTTATGTATGTACTCATGTCATAATTCCACTGATGTATATGTTAGTTCGATTCTTTTGTAAAGCCTGTACTACAAATGTTATCTGTATAGTTATGTTTTTAATGATGTATTTTGTACCTTTGTTATTCTATTCTTATGTTATAAAATTGTAATTGTCACCAGTTCATGATATTATTAACATGTAAGTTACATTTCACTGCACACGTTTCTGTTGGTCATAGTATATGGACAATATGTGAGAAGTAGGGACTGTTAGTGTTTGCACGTGTGTTAATAATTCTGCAAGGGACTGGATAACAGCATTGCTGGTTCTAAGGACAATTCCAAAAAGTTTGTGAGTGCACAAGTGGTGGTTTATGGACTTGCTATATTCTTCGCAAGACTCTTCGATGGTGAATGTGCACCTGCACAATCGCAACAGATGGCTGCTGGCCATCTCTACAAGGACTACTGTGGGTCTGCACCTCTGGTGGCCCACCAATACCATTATCTCTACAAGGACTGCAGTGGGTCTGCATCTATGATAACCCACCAACACCATTATTTCTACAAGGACTGCAGTGGGTCTGCACCTCTGGTGGCCCACCAATACCACAATCTCTACCAGGACTCCAGTGGGTCTGCTCTGTGATGACCTACCTACCAATATTCTTCATAACTTCGAATGACTCTGCTGTGGGTTTGCTCCATTGTGGCCCATTACCTTTCAGCATGTCAAGAGTCAGCACTGTCTTTCCGTTGGAAGGACAACACTACTTCTTCAAGACTGCATGGAAATCCACTACATCTGTGTGCAATTTCTTTTACTAATGAGACTTTGTGAAAAAAAACCTGTAATTACTATTATGATGAATGATCAGGACTATCTTTATAGACTGTGAGAAAATTTTAGCTTTTGACCAACATGGTATCAATAAGTGTGTGCATTTGATATCTTTGTTATTGTAATTATGAAAAATTTTATCAAATCATTATTGGCCACTGCCCAAACCAATCTGTAAAATTTTTTGTGGGGAGCATGGGGGCTATGTAAGTAGGCTGTTTATGTTTTCTCTATGTAAGTAGGCTGTTTATGTTTTCTTATTGGCAACGTTACGTAGCGCTCAATATGAAAATCACTGGCTGTGCTGTGGGCAGTCTGTGTCTAGTTTGCATTGTTGTCTGCCATTGTAGTGTTAGGCAGCTGGCTGTGAACAGCGTGTAGCGTTGCGCAGTTGAAGGTGAGCCGCCAGCAGTGGTGGATGTGGGGAGAGAGATGGCGGAGTTTTGAAATTTGTCATGAACTGCTATATTTATATATGATGATATCAAGGTAAATACATTGTTTGTTCTCTATTAATATCTTTCATTTAGGAACTATCCCTATCAGTAGTTAGTGCCTTCAGTAGTTTGAATCTTTTATTTAGCTGGCAGTAGTGGCGCTCGCAGTATTGCAGTAGCTTGAGTAGCGAAGATTTTTGTGAGGTAAGTGATTTGTGAAAGGTATAGTTTAATGTTAGTCAGGGCCCATTCGTTTGCAGGGATTATTGAAAGTCAGATTGCATTGTGCTAACAAAATATTGTGTGTCAGTTTAAGGACAGTCGTGTATAATTCTTCAGAGGGGACGTT
Source organism: Schistocerca americana (assembly GCF_021461395.2). Taxonomy (NCBI): domain Eukaryota; kingdom Metazoa; phylum Arthropoda; class Insecta; order Orthoptera; family Acrididae; genus Schistocerca; species Schistocerca americana. The sequence goes on along the minus strand of NC_060119.1, from coordinate 434,024,189 downwards.
ACAATATGAATATAAGTTTGTAGGTGACTGGAAGAGTTATTATAATAGTTACTGAATTTTAAAAAATGGACTTTTCATAAATATATTTCTAGGTTTGTAATACGTCTCACGTACCTCTTCTCTTGCTAAATCGGAACATTGTAGTTGTCAAAGGTTCCTATCCATTTAATTACTGGTTGTCACGCTGTTTATACGTATAAACCTAATGCACTGGTACTGTTCAGTCTCATAACGTTTTCATTTGATAAAAAGAGGTTGAATCTTGCACCTTGAAGTTATGTGCAGCCTGTATATTTGAAGCATTTTAACATATTACTGAGGATCAGGTTGTTTATATACATTGTAAGACAGCAATATTTTGCCTCCATACATGTATTACACGAGATCGTTTGCATATTTTACTCGATATGAGACCACAGTTTAGGATGGCTGATGCAGTAATTGATCATTTGTTTGGTTGATACTAAGCAGCTCCACGTACAAACATTTTCTCAAGTGTTTCATGGCTTGGAATTAATTTGAGCTGGATGCTGGAAGGAGGGAGGAGTGACGGTTACACGTTCCTGTGAAAGCGGCGATCGGCAGAGGGAAGGTTACAAAAGAAGCTGTATCGTGTTCGACTGGGAGAGACGCTTTTACTGCTCTCAAGAGAACAGTGTGGAGGCAGTGGGTTTACGGCCCCGTTGGCTGCCTCCCCCGTGGCGAGGCCGGTGAACGGATGCGAGACGCACTCTATCCACCAAAAAAAGAAAAAGAAGAAAAAATCTGCGAATATATCCAGATGTTGGAAGCCGGGGGTGGAGAGCAACATAAGAAACAGATTGATTGGTTGGTTGCTTGGGGGAGGGGACCAAACAGCGAAGCCATCGGTCCCATCGGATTACGGACGGAGGGCAAAGGAGGTGGGTCGTGCCCTTTCAAAGACCCCATCCAGGCATTTGCCTAAAGCGATTTAGGGAAATTACGGAAAACATAAATCAGGATGACTGGACGCGGTATTGAACTGTAGTTCTCCCGAATGCAAGTCCAGTGTGCTAACTACTCCTCCACCTCGCATGGTAAGAGAAGGAGACATCCTTTTAGTACGAATGCGTGAGGGTCAAGAACAGGGGATACCAGCTGACCCTTCGAGATCTTCTCGCAGGAAGATGGCCAGCCACGTTTCTCACCAAAAACCCAACAAGTGAATTTGATTGTGGGAGTCCTTTGTCGTGGGAGAACTTGTAGAGTGTCCTAGAACATGCTTCTGTATGGAGTATGAACTGCAGGCGATTGGGTGACAGCTTCATGACCCATGCAGGGGGAGGCACTGCTTTTGCAGTGGGTGCAGGGATTCATTGCATGGAGCGCACACGCATACGACGCAAGTCTTGCTGGAATCCAGCATATTGGGATTCTTCTGTGAGTGTTGAACGAGAACACATCGCATGCTCAGCAACTTAGAGACTCCACTGACAATAGCATCAGTGAAGAGCCTCACTGTTAGAATTTGCAAAATGTGGAATTCGCCGCTAGGAGCGAGCTAAGTCGTTTCTCTGTAAGCGGAGAGACGATTCTTTGCTTCTCTGTGGGGTCGGAGGCATGCGTTGCGATTCATGAACACCATTCCTGCGGATGTTGCGACATGATAACGCTCGTCCACATACCGCTGTCGTAACCCAACATGCTCTACAGAATGCCGATATTATGCCTTGACTTGCTCGATCACCAGATCAGTCCCCAATCGAGCGCATATCGGATGTCATTGGACGACAGCTACAGCATCATCCACAAACAGCATTAATCGTCCCTGTAGTGACCAAGTACAACAGTCATGGATCTGTGTCCAACAAGCTGAAATCGGGCAGTTACGGAACTGTGTCCCACAAGCTGAAATCCGCTATGTGTACAACAAAACACATGCGCGCTCCGTGCTTGCATTCAACAGTATTAATATACCAACATTTCTCATTTGCAATGGATTACCTTGCCCTTACATTAACCTGTGATTTTGCAATTTTAATCACTTTAATATGTTACTTATACAAATGTATTCCCGAAGTTTCAGTACTCTGTACTAATTAATTTTTGGTATTGTGATTTTTTCGGCCATTGCAGTTCCGAAAGAACTAGCTTTTGTTATTTATGAATGTTTCATGAAGCTTACCCTTTCTCTTAGATGATAGATAGACTTGCCAAAACCGAGCGAGGTGGCGCAGTGGTTAGCACACTGGGCTTGCATTCTGGAGGACGACGGTTCAATCCCACGTCCGGCTATCCTGATTTAGGTTTTCCGTGATTTCCCTAAATCGTTCCAGGCTAATTCCGGAATGGTTCCTTTGAAAGGGCATGGCCGACTTCCTTCCCCGTCCTTCCCTAATCCGATGAGACCGATGACCTCGCTGTTTGGTCTCCTCCCCCACGAACAACCCAACCCAACTTGCTAAAACCTACAGTGTCACGGCTTGTACTATAGCGCGAACAGTGAACCATATTCCCGGAAGGAAGAGAAAAGTTTAATATATGAAAGTAAAAAGAAACCACATTGATTTATTTCTAAGTACATGCACTTCAGCAGTTCACATTCTTGCAGAATACAGGCAGAGGAGAGCCGAGATACTCTTTGCAAGGCAATTGTAGGGCCTAAATGAACCATTTGAGAAAAAATTAGGAAGAATATTCGCTTACAAAATTTCTCATAAATTCAGCAGATGTGTTTTATAACAGGGCACATTTTCGTTACGTAACCGTTAGCTATCGTATGTGATATTTCTTATATAGTAATGAACATTATAAAACGACGGATGGTATAGCGATGGAATCACCACTGTCTCGGCGAATTCCACCTCAAGGAGCAGGCCCTGAACTCAGCGGTGTTGGGTCCACGTTGCTTCCTACGGTACGTTGATGACAACTTCCTCATGTGGCTTGACAGTGAAAATGCACTGCAGCAGTTCATCGATCGTATGTACGATGTCTGTCTTAACCTTACATTTCCCTCGTGATGGAGAAGGACGGCAAGTTACAGTTCTTGATGTTTTAGTTGAGCGTAAGGCAGGAGGCCGACTTTGTTATTCAGGAAACACGTACACCGATCAATACCTCAGCGCCCATAGTCTTCACTAGCCTGTACAGAAAAAGCTCTCCTGAACATTTTAGAGCACAGAGCAAAAGTTATTTCTGGCGACGACCACCAACAGTCTGAATTGTAGCACTTGAGAGACGTGACACATACCACCGAAGAAGGGTGCCTTGTGAATCGGAAGAGGTCAAGTTAGCTGCTTTACTACCGTACTGTGGGGCAACGACCAGCAACTTAGGACGTGTGATGTGGAGACATAAACTGAGACCATTGTTCCGACCCACCCCCAAAATACGAGATATCCTGTGTTCTGTTAAAGACGACATAGCTGTTCGTGTGCCTGGTGTGCAGGTGTGCATGGTGTCCCTTGCGAATGCGGCAGCAAGTATGTAGATCAGACAATCCGCACATTTTCAAAGCGTTGTATCGAGAAAAAGCGCCACATTAAACAAAGCAGTAGTATTATGGAAAAATAAAGTTAGCCAAGATCGCTAACAATTCTTTTTACCTGTATTATTATGACCTGTTTCGACAGGTCTATGCTGTCGTCATCGGATCTTGTAACATTATTAGCTGTACACGCTTGTCACAATTCGCTGGTGACAGCGTAGATCTTTCGAAACTGGATATAGTAATAAAAGAATTCTTAGCGATTTTTGCTAACCTGATTTTTCAAGAATAATATAACTTTCGGATCGCCCCAACCTGATGCAACGTCAAACATTTATAAACAAAGGGATCTTGGCAAGTCGGTCATAGTTGAGCATTGCCGGAAAACTAAAACAAAACTAAGTTTGAAAACTAGAGTCTTTTCTCATGCTTCAATGTATTGGAATCCTATCGTAGAGAAGGCGGCTCAGATTAGAAGAAACAACAGTTTCAACAGAGACCAAGGGTAGGGCGTGGGGCCGCTTTGGGTGTCGAAAGGAAGCAAAGACGGATGCAGTATGCTGATGTCATCTCTTTCCTTGTCCTTTACTCTGCACTCGAGAAATATTAACGATCCCTCCAAATCCACCTCAGTTTATGTCCTGGTGCAGCCAATGGATGCTCAAGATCAATAGGATAATATCTTGTAATTCTTACTGACTAGTTAAAGTAGCTACACAGGTTGTTTTATTCGTGAATGTCGCTGATGTTCCTTGCATCTCTCCTCGATAACCAAGCAAATTAGCTGTCGACTAGCTTCTTCAGTAGAAGAGACGTGTTTCGCAGTAGCGATGATAAACAAATGCTCATAGTATTTTAGGGCCGATGTTTACTTGATTTTTTTTTTTTTTTTTTTTTTTTTTTTTTTTTTTTTTTTTTTTTTTTTGCATGGTTCAATACCACCGCGCCGGAAGGTTAAGATCTCAGCAACTGTTGTCAGAGTAATGGAACGATTTTGCTTTATAACTTTCGACTCAGTCGTTCCGGACGTCGATCCCATACATCAGACTGATACGTTTAGCCCTCTCCAACATCCTTGAAAGTTTGTAACATCATCACGGAATTACTCTGTATACTGAATATCCATCCTCTCTGTTTATGTTTGCAATTTCCGACTCGAGTTTGGCGATTTTGTTGCGAGGCCACCGGTCGATGTTATTGTTTATCTCCTAAACAACAGCAAATGGTGAAGACGGTAATCCCGTTTGTGTAACAGTATACAAGTACTTAAAATCAGGATTTAAGTCTAGTGATTTTGATGTGAACTGTATAAAGGACCGACGTCTCAAACTGCGCGCCTTGCCTTCTAGGGAAAGATTTGGAAACTTTTAAACAACAAAGAAAAAGGTGGGAATCTATCGTAGGTAGAAATGGGAAAGCAATTGAGACTGCCGTACATTCCACTCTCAGAGTTTCCGAATGAGCTACGCACTATCGTTACAGTATGGAGACAGCCACAGTGGTAAACAAACATTGCGGCGTGTCAGGTTCCTGTGGCCAGCAGCTACGGCTGTCTGTCTCTGGCGGCCGGATTGGCCCGTCGTTGTTCCGACCCATTCCAGCCACCGCACACCAAAAGACTAAGAGCGCCGGAATCCAATTGTTCCCCGCAAACCCTCTTAGACCTCTCTCCTCGGATTTGCGCTGGCCTCTTACCGCTTTCAACGGAGCGTGAGCCTCAGAATAGCACCTACAGAAGCCCCTTCCTAAGTAAAGTCGATTTATAAATTTGGAGTTGACCTGACTCTCATCGGCGCTGCATCACAAGAAATGCTGAGATTGAATTTATCCTACCTGGAACTAGATAAGCACTCTTAATACCAAGTAAGTGTAGGATAAGAAAACCACTTTGTCTGCTTCAGTGGCTACGAAGTTTTACTACTTTCCTGAAATGAAAATGCTATACACCTTCTAACATGGAGCTAAAAAGTTAATAAATTCGATAGATGTGAATTTGACACAGGCCTTTGTATCATAAGAATCACTTTTTGGATCTAATGATGGCAACAGACGAAACATATAACCAATACAATAAACAATATCTAGGTATATCTAGAAATTAGTATTCGTAGAAGCTAAAATAATTGTAGTCTCCAGGCAGCCCTGTCATTGTCATAATGATAATGAGGACGTAATCGGCTGTCAAATTTGGTTGTATTTGTCATCCTCTTTTCTCCTCTCCCTTTCTCCTCTTGTTTGCCTTTCATCTTCCTCTTCACATCTTTCTCTTGCTCATCTTAATAATCTTCGCCTTACTCATCAGCCATTCTTCTTCTTCTTTCATTTCTCCTCTTATTCCTCAACTTCCACCTCCTCCTCAAGTTCCTCCTCCCGTTCCTTATCTTCATCTCCTTTTCCCTTATGTCCTCTTCCTTTTCACGTCTTATTAGCCCCTGTTCCCAATCATCCTCCTTTCCCCATTTTCTTTGCAGTTTTCCATCATTCGTACCTCTCATGCCTCCTTTCCTAATCATTCCTCCTACATCTACATCTACATGATTACTCTGCAATTCACATTTAAGTGCTTGGCAGAGGGTTCATCTAACCACAATCATACTATCTCTCTACCATTCCACTCCCGAACAGCGCACGGGAAAAACCAACACATAAACCTTTCTGTTCGAGCTCTGATTTCTCTTATTCTATTTTGATGACCATTCCTACCTATGTAGGTTGGGCTCAACAAAATATTTTCGCATTCGGAAGAGAAAGTTGGTGACTGAAACTTCGTAAATAGATCTCGCCGCGACGAAAAACGTCTTTGCTTTAATGACTTCCATCCCAACTCGCGTATCATATCTGCCGCACTCTCTTCCCTATTACGTGATAATACAAAACGAGCTGCCCTTTTTTGCACCCTTTCGATGCCCTCCGTCAATCCCACCTGGTAAGGATCCCACACCGCGCAGCAATATTCTAACAGAAGACGAACGAGTGTAGTGTAAGCTGTGTCTTTAGTGGACTTGTTGCATCTTCTAAGTGTCCTGCCAATGAAACGAAAGCTTTGGCTCGCCTTCCCCACAATATTATCTATGTGGTCTTTCTAACTGAAGTTGTTCGTAATTTTAACACCCAGGTACTTAGTTGAATTGACAGCCCTGAGAATTGTACTATTTATCGAGTAATCGAATTCCAACGGATTTCTTTTGGAACTCATGTGGATCACCTCACACTTTTCGTTATTTAGCGTCAACTGCCACCTGCCACACCATGCAGCAATCTTTTCTAAATCGCTTTTGCAACTGATACTGGTCTTCGGATGACCTTACTAGACGGTAAATTACAACATCATCTGCGAACAACCTAAGAGAACTCCTCAGATTGTCACCCAGGTCATTTATATAGATCAGGAACAGCAGAGGTCCCAGGACGCTTCCCTAGGGAACACCTGATATCACTTCAGTTTTACTCGATGATTTGCCGTCTATTACTACGAACTGCGACCTTCCTTCACCTCATCTTCTCTCTACCAATCTGCTCCCTTTCGAAATGATTTATGCAGTTTTACCAGTTTGCTTCTCACACTATATTTTGGATTTTTGCGTGTCCAGTTATCTTTCTCTTTCATATCTATTGTGGACGTAGGGGCGCACTTTTAATATAGCGAACCGAGAGACACATTGCAAGAACAAATTTAACTAGATTCTTTACCGATATTGAGAAGTATTTGTGGAGTAGGCCCTGTGTTTATATACATGTATACAAATCACTGAATTGTGCATATATATATATATATATATATATATATATATATATATATATATATATGTGTGTATATATATGCACAAATACTTCTCAATGTACGAGAATCTAGTTAAATTTGTTCTTACAATGTGTCTCTCGGTTCGTTAAATTAAATGTGCGCCCCTACGTCCATAATTTTAGCTGTAATGTTCATTGTGACTGAACTGTATAGGTTACCATTCTTTTAATCACGAAAATCGAAATTCTGTGTGCCCCATAGCAACATCCTCAGCTTCGTTTCACCAACAGACCATGCAGAAAACCACTAACATGAACGGAAAACTGCGACCATTTTATTTCAAGAAACTTTCTGTTCGAATCAAGAGACATCTGTCAGTATGGTGATAGAAACAACATGAAAAATTAGATCGAAGCGGAAGTGACTGGTGAGAAAATATATTAAGCCGAAGTCCACTTACAGACTGAGAAAGACGATTCGGCGAAAACCACAACCACTGCTAAATTTTACTGCCATGAACAAGAACATGTCTGACGGTAGCAGATTTTCCCACCTGGAAGTCGGGTCACGCACCACATAATTTTCGAGGTACATTTAACGAGAAGGGGTGCGGCGGCGCTGTGCAGTGCCGCTGGGACTAAAGATCCAATCACCTTGCTGCAAATCTGTTCTCACACCCACGCCTCCTTCAAGTTACTGAAATGCAATTCACAGTCTGAGACAGCTATGGAAAAAACTGCTGTACACGTAGTAATCACAAGTCGCACTAAAAATGTTTTGTCGGTGAAAGGTTAGTAGTAGTTAAAGGAAAGCACCTAAGAGCGTAAAATTTCACTCTATTAAGATTAGCTTGCATACATCAAATACTACCAAGCCTTACTCTAAGCTGTAAAAAGTCTGGGAAGTCCACACGTACACATCTTTCTTAACCGTAGTCAGTTTATGGTAATTATAAGTTATCGTTCACAGAAAGTTTACAAACATATTATTTCTTTTAGAATAGCTCTCACAAATGTTGCTATATCAGTCTCACGTAACAAAATGGTCACGTTCGCAAGTAAACAGCGCGCCAAGCGGAATTCAGTTACTTCGAATGTCACCGAAAGTTCTGAATTTCACATCGTGCATTAAACTGAACTCTCTGCCACACTTTACGGCTCTTCTCAAACATTTTTCTACCGAAATATCGCAATAATAATAATTTTCATCGGAGCACCTATCAATAGGTCCTATCATTAAGAGATCCAAGCCCTAGCTCTACTCATCTCTTTACACAAAAGACGTTTCTAATTGCCATAATACATACGAATACATTAATTTCTAATTGGTAGAGAAACGTCACAGCCAGTCGGGAAGCAGCAGCAAACCCGCTCAATCCTGCGCATATATGCAGAACAAATCAAAATTAGTCACTGAATCAAAGTGGTAAATTAACATAAATGAATTTTGAAAACCCACAAATATAAAATTAATCCCCTCTTAAGAAAACTGCTTTACCAAATCTCATTTCCGCAGTACCATGAATAGTTCATAACAAATTTCCCAGTACGAATAACTAACACACACATTTTTCTCGAGCATATGTCACGAGACCAGTTACTTCAATGTATAGTACAAAAACTTTACATAAAACATTGTTTCATATTCACACCTTCATTCACTCCCATAACTAAGCTCAATTATAATAGCAATTAATAAACAATTAGAAAGTTAAACAAGCAGAACTGCTGATAAAAAAACAGTGTTCTGACTGCAGCTCAGTGTCCGTCAGCGAGTGACCTCTGAAAATAGCATTGTGGCGGTTTTGCGTATGATCAACATGAACAAATGCAATGATACGGATGATATGATACTCTTTGGTATTCTGCGGTTTGAATTCACTCGGATATTTAGCAGTTGCATTGATTTGATTTTGTAAATGATACTGACAATATTATACACATGTATAATGCAATATGCATACTACAACTTCTCCGGGATGATTATTTTCTTCAAATTGCACAAGAATTCCACCTGACGTAGTGTAATAGTGTTGACTGTAAGTTGTGTTCATTTCACTAAAATTACAGATCGTACATCAGAGCTTTTATAATTTTTCTCTTCGATGGATTTAATTATTCTTAGCAAATTGATCATGAAAAGGAACCACAGAATACCACCTGCACACAACACTGACATATGCTACCAGAAATATTTTTCTTCGTGATTCGTGCGTAGTTTAATTTTGGCCTCATACATCAGCATTGAAATCTTGTTCGACAATAAATACCATCAGCACTGTTCTTAGAAGATGCAGTCTGATACGATTAATTTTTTTTTTTATAAATAGAGTTCAGTACCACTGGTGCACATTTATTTCCTACACATTGGAATATTGTTTGCAGTTTCAAGGAATTTAAATTTGATGCTGAGATAAAAGTTAACGTGGCGGCCAACAAAAGATCGAGGATTTCTTTTTTAATTAAGATTTTCCTTTGCTCAATAAATAATTAATCATTTAAATTGATGCCAACAAAAAATTATTAATACTGTGTTGCAAATTAGTTTAACACAAACCCTTGATATTTCGACCAGAAGTACAGACACAGTTGCTATACAATCGTAACTAACAATGGCTGCGCTTCTTGCAGCTATGATAAAACAATTATACAAAATTATAATTAAAAGAGGAAGGGATTTTTTAATAATTAATCATAAATAGTTTTAACGCATTTGGCTCTATTTGTTTCTTACCAGAAAATGAACATAAAACTACAATAATTTTACTTAAATGTTTTTCATTCAACAGACCTCAAATCAATTTGCGTCTTGCGTCGGTGACGTACATCAGAAGAAGACGACAAAAGGGTACAAAACAAAAGAAAACAATGACATCGATTAACAAAGAATGTGAGGCAAATGTTGTCTGTGTTTTACATAATTATCATCTTTTTAAGAAATAATTACATAATTGAAAGAAATTTATTGAGTTACATAATTTTCCACACGTTCATATTTCACTCGTCACAATATGAGCAAAAAAAGTATATATATCGTGGATGTTATATTGTCCATTGGGCTGATAAAAAAATAGTTTATTCACCATGTTCATTTCTCCTCACTTTTTATTTATCAGTCCACATAATCTACGAAGATTCATTGTTTTTAATGTCGGAATATTTGATTTCAATGTGACTTGACACACTTGACATAGTTGAGATTGTATGTACTGGAACCCCAATTTATGTTTCTGTCGTATGTGCAAAATACATTGAAGTTTTATGATTTTTTAACAGTTTTAATATATTTCTTGGGTATGACATAACAATGTGTCGTTGACGTTATAAAAATTTCTTCCACGTCGACCCGTCGAAACGCAGTCAGGTAGTGACTGCCGCCGGTCCGCACCTGGCCGCGTCGGCGTAGCGTCAACTGCCGTCGGCTGCGTCGTGATTGCGATCTGCTGCCTTATTTCAATCACGGCACTGTTAATCACACACGTGTCTGTAGCGTGCTTTCTGTATACTCGGAGAATGTGATTACACTTTCTCTCTCGTGACGCGCTGCGAAGCCAACGTTGCATTGTTTTTATGCGGCGCGGCTGGCTCTGCAGTCAGTCATATAATATTTTATCCGCAAAGACGCTCCGAATCGAATTATTAGAGGTCACGAGTTCCCTTTAACTGCTAGTATTGGCAACAGAACTTAACGTCCATGGCGTTGCTGTTACCTTCGACACTACATGAGTGTTCTTAAGGTTTCTTGATCACACCTTATCACTGTTCATATTTTTCGCTAAATAAATCAGTGTCCACTAGACTTTTGTGCAGTTCTTGTAAGACACAAATCAACTTTCTGATTGCTGTGAGTACATGTCCATAGTACTTACACACCGTCTATAGGCCAATGACACCTTTCATGGAAAGAGGGCCGGTACATTTGCACATATTTTCGCATTACAATAACTGAATAACAAGATCAAAATTTTATCCAGTTACGTAAACATAATACAGTATAAAACTTTAGTGATCTGGTACATTGTTGTGATTATTACATCATTCTAAAAACAATCAAGATAACAGTACATTTCCATGTTCATGGCAAATACACATATTTTATCATTCCTTTGGACAGGGATCCATGTTTGACTTCTTTTAACCGGAATGTCGCTGATAAGTCATTTTATATGACTTCATACTAAAATGTGTACATTAATTAGTACAGAGTCAGATACTATTCGAGAGGTGGCTGACATGATCACACAGCCCACACATAACCAACACCCATTGCATGTATGGGACTATATGACTCAATCTCATTAAAAATATTTTACGCATTTCATTGATATGTACGCTACATAAAAAACAATAAAATTTATTACATCTAATACAATAATATTTAGGTGAACTTTTATGAAGATACTGATTTATTTTATTAAAATGTGTTTATCATGGAGATTCTTTACTCCTTGCACAAATAATTCAAGAATATTATATTGTGGCACTTGACGTGTAAATCTACAAATTAACAAACGTATAATATCATTGCATTAGTAAAGCTAAACATCACATTTATTAATGTTCGGTAAATTAGCACCTCTTATTAGTCCTTTCTAAATACAAATATTTTATTGCAAATTTTTTTCATGTCTTTATGGCAATATAGTCCCTTCCTCTTCCTTGTATTCACATCCTCTAGTGTGTAGCACCCCTCATGTGGGATGTTAGCTATCTTAGAAGGTCCTTCATACAGTAATATAATTTTATTGATGTCTCGCGCGTCGAGGAGAAGGCGTGTACTCTTGTCTGCTTTTGTAATTGCTAATAGAGGACTGCTATATGGCGAATCAGATGTTTCAATTACTCCCCAACCAGCATTTTGCGTATTTCTTTTATGACTTCGTTCTTTTTAGTCCAGGGAACCGAGAAAGCTGCTCTACAATAGGTCTTGTGCGGGATTACATACATTTTATATTGATAATCTTTTATGATACCAGGTTGTTCAACGAATACCTCATGATATTCAGACAATAATTCGGTCAATTGCTTAGTCTCAGAAGTATTAATCCAAGTTGTCTCCTTTATTTTTTCTTGTATTGTTGCCACAATGTCATTCGCATTGCTGGGTACATCGTTATTTCGGTTTTGACTCCATATCTGCGGGTGGTCTTGGTTCAACATTAACATCTTCTGTTTACTGACAGAAAGGTGTACCTTTTGCATGAATGGAAGGTTTGCACCGAACTCCTGATTCAACATCAAAGTTACCGGTCGCTGTCGGTGATTAAGGTCACACGTCCCCCGGGCGAGATTAATTATACCTTCCTTTTCCCGAAGGAACTCAAGTCCAAGTAGCACTGGTACGGATAAGTTATCTATCAATAGGAATGTGCATGTCAAGCGATCATTACCTAAGGTACCTTCTTCCGCCTGTGTCTGGAATTTTATGGTTTGTCTTATTTCCCAATGCCCCAATAGCCTTGCAATTTGCGACGGGTAAGATCGGTTATTTTCCTAGTTGCGAAACCTTCTTGAAAAATTGCGTATTCATTACGGATAAATTTGCACCTGTATCGAGCAGAATTGTAGTTGGTATCCCATTTACACTCCTGGTGACACTTGCTTGAATTATTTCCCTTTCTATCTTATCAGAAATGACAGGTTCTTGATATAGCTCATCTTCTAATTTATTTCCATCCTGATATCGAATCATGTTTATATTGTGCTTCTTCGACCTGTTGCCTTCCTTGTTGCCCTCGGTCGCCTGGCGAAGGCCTGCAGGGACCCCTTCTGCGAATTTTGTTTGGTATCAGAAGGCACCTCTGTTATTTTCACATTTTGTGAATTTTCTGTTGGAGTTGGAGGTGGCCTGCTTGTATCCCACCAGGGTGGATATTGACTGTTTGACATCGGAATAGATTGGACATAGTTTATCGGCTAGCCTCTATTAAAAGAACCTTGCGATGGTTGCCAATGGCTTGGTCCTGGTTGCCGCCAATATTCGTTATCTCCGCGCAGATTCTTTGGCTTATCTTTGTACGGACTGTCTGGTCTGTGGTCATTCCGTCTTTATCGGTTATTAATGTCACTATGAAAATTTGAATTCTGATTGTGATTCTGCCTTGGATTACCATTCGGCTGTTGTTATTCTTCGGCTTTCCTGCAATCCTTGTTATTATTATCGTTGTAACCACAATCTTGGTTGTATTGGGTTCTATTACTGTTATTGTTGTAATTTCTGTTTCCATAAGATTTATTTTTATTTTGTTTAGGACTACCTTCGCCCCTATTTCCCTTGTTTGAATTCCATGAATTCTTTCCGTTCAGACTGTTTGTACTGCTGGTGACATCAGAAGTTTTTCTGGCGTCCTCCTGCACAAGATCCAAGGAATCGATTAGAGACGAAAATTCTTTTAAGTCGGTGTCTGTAACATTGAACAGATTCTCTCTAATGTGGATTGGTAGTCTGGCTTTTAGTACTCGTAACAAATCTCTAGTGGTAACTGGCTCATCCCAGTATCTGGTCATGTTAACATATTTTTGAAAATATTTCCTTAATGAACCTGATTTCGGATTATAGACTTCTGCATTGTATACTATTTTACGAAGTCGCTCTTGAATAGACGCCAACCAAAATTGATCTATAAACGCCTTTTCAAAATCATGAAAGGTTTTACAAGTTTCTGCGGCATTTAATGCCCATAATGACGAATTACCAGAGATATGTGATACCACAAATTGTATCTTTTGTTCTTCTGACCATGATTTTGAGAGAACACTTTTGAAATTACGGATAAATACAGCAGGGTGTATGGTTGGTTTAAAGGCGGGAGGAGGGACCAAACTACGAGTTCGTCGGTCCCAGGGTGTACGTTTCTTTTTCTTTATTCATTGAAGATCTGAAACTACCGATGGTTGATGAGACTCTCTTCATCATCATAGTTGTTAGTTGCATTGAACTGCTATCATTTGCAGGTGTTGCATTTACCTTTTTACAGGTACACTCTGCTTCGTTATCATGACTGTTTCTTGTTGTCACGCATTGCTGTGGCAAAATCATTTGATTGTCAAAGTCTGGTTTTCTTTGCGGGACAACAAGATTCGGTGTAGAATGTTCTGTGTATGTTTGCCTGTCAGCATCAGTGTTGTTATTGCTGCACACTGACAGAATTTTTGGGTTACGGTTTTCAGGATACATCGCTCTTGCTATCTCGGTTTTGACTTGCCTATGAATTTCGGAAGGAATATCTCCCTGCAACTTTTCGACAGCTGTGGCTAGAGCTTTGAATCTATTTTCAAGTTTATCCACATCAGTTTGAAGGCTGCTATCTTGAACTGGAATTTTCAATAATGGTTCGATCGTGGATTTCACTGCATCGATCTCTTGTTTCACATGATTAGTAAATGCACTATCCCGTTCATTTAAAGTTTGATTGATCTGGCGGACAATTTTCCTTATCTCTTTTAAGAAATATGTTGTTGGTGTTTTCAACTAATTTCCTTTCCCTTTCTTCGTCTTTAATTTCTTGTTCCTGTTTCTCTCTAGCCCTTTCCTCCCTCTGCTGGACAGTAAATTTTTCGAATAATGCTCTTTGACGTTCCAGCTCTCTAGCTCATTCTTCCCTTGGCTGGATAGTAAACTTGTCCAATAATACTGTTGACATATCCTTTAACGGCATAGCTTGTGCGTTGTGCACTTGTGCCCCTGGGCCGATACAAACAGTGTCTCTATTTCCTAACTGATTGACTGATGGGGTGCCAGTTCGCTTCAGCAGCTTTTCAGTCTCACTACCTGTCGGAACATCATCTACAAAATGTCATCGGTAATTAAATTATTGACTGAGTAGAAGTGTAAACTGATTATTCTACAGGAGGATCTGATACCATTTATGCCTCTGTATCCTTACTAAGTTTAACCAGTTTCCTTGGCCTAACCATTTTATACACAATATAACACAACAAATCTATACATATCACAGACACATATACATCAAAACAAAATAATGTTATAACTGACACACACACACACACATAATATATTCGTATATATATATATATATATATATATATATATATATATATATATATATACACACTGAAAACTAATTAGATCTGTGTAGAAAATCTTTTGCAAATTTATTACATTTAGCAGTAACTTTCTCACAGCCGGTTTATTGAATCTCTACTACTTATGGCTGCAGGTGGTCTTCGGTATTCTGTGGTTTGAATTCACTCGGATATTTAGCAGTTGCAATGATTTGATTTTGTAAATGATGCTGACAATATTATATACATGTATAATGCAATATTCATACTACAACTTCTCCTAGATAATTATATTGTTCAAATTGCGCAAGAATTCCACCTGACATAGTATAATAATGTTGATTGTAACTTGTGTTCACATCACTAAAATTAAAGATCGTATATCAGAGCTTTTATAATTTTTCTCTTCAATGGATTTAATTATTCGTAGCAAATTGATCATGAAAAGGAGCCACAGAATACCACCTGCACACAACACTGACGTATGCTACCAGAAATATTTTTCTCCGTGATTCGTGCGTAGTTCAATTTTGGCCTCATGCATCAGCAATGAAATCTTGTTCAACAATAAATACCATCAGCACTGTTCTTAGAAGATGCAGTCTGATACGATTAATTTTTTTTATAAAAAGATTTCAGTACCACCGGTGCACATTTATTTCCTACACATTGGAATATTGTTTGCAGTTTCAAGGAATTTAAATTTGATGCTGAGATAAAAGTTAACGTGGCGGCCAACAAAAGATAGAGAATTTCTTTTTTAATTAAGATTTTCCTTTGCTCAATAAATAATTAATCATTTAAATTGATGCCACCAAAAAAATTATTAATACTGGTTTGCAAATTAATTTAACAGAAACCCTTGATATTTCGACCAGAAGTACAGACAAAGTTGCTATATAATCGCAACTAACAACGGCTGCGCTTCTTGCAGCTATGATAAAATAATTAATACAAAATTATAATTAAAAGAGGAAGGGATTTTTTAATAATTAATCATAAATAGTTTTAACGCATTTGGCTCTATTTGCTTTTTACCAGCAAATGAACATAAAACTACAATAATTTGACGTTAAATGTTCTTCATTCAGTAGATTTGCATCTTGCGTCGGCGACGTACATCAGAAGAAGACGACAAAAGGGTACAAAACAAAAGAAAACAATGACATCGATTAACAAAGAATGTGAGACAAATGTTGTCTCTGTTTTACATAATTATCATCTTTTTAAGAAACAATTGCATAATTGAAAGAAAGTTATTGAGTTACGTTACATTATCCTATGATTTGACAAAAGTATATTGCTTCCAAATAAATAAAAATAGTTTTTCATACAAAATTAGTTTATTTCATCCAACACTGAAACTCATATTTCCTGAACAATTTACAATATTTATAAAATCTTCCTTTTCCGCTCTGGACAGAATTTCTCTATTTAACACCAATAAAGTCTCTCCTACCTTAATACCGACACTTCATTAGTGTCACAGTTTTTTTACACATGTTTCTCCCCTATGTTAGGCATCCAAGTATGTGGCGTCCATAACATTTGACCTTCAACTCTAGTTCATGTTTCAGTTAGCAGTCCATAGTTCCTGAAAACAGAGTTTCGTCAAAGCCTAGATACAACAGTTACGTGTTCCTGAAATTAATCACTATTTCATATGTTTCTTAAATTCTGTTTTCCTTTTAACTAAATGAACAGACACTTTGCTCTAACCAGTGCATTAAAGTGGCGCCCAATTAAATTTGCTTGCAACCATAAATAATTAAATCGAAATAATTTCGAACTTCAGCAAACTACAGTATCTAATTCAAGTACTTTGTTTATTTACTTAGCTAAAAGAACTATTTAAATAGATTCAAGTTCTTTCAAAATTGACTTACATCTAGTACAAATCATTCTTTGACAATATTTACAACATTGCACAGTTACCACTGCTTATACCACTTCCTTCATTACGACTTATGTACAGTGACTAATCTGGTATAAATATTATAGTGAAGCTACAATGCCTCTCAGTACCTTCACCATAATGTTTTGATCTAATATAGAGAGAGGTTATATAAAAA
Organism: Schistocerca americana; assembly: GCF_021461395.2. Lineage (NCBI taxonomy): Eukaryota > Metazoa > Arthropoda > Insecta > Orthoptera > Acrididae > Schistocerca > Schistocerca americana. Next base: position 434,006,900 of record NC_060119.1, on the reverse strand, counting down.
TTGAAAAAAATTTATGTACAACTTTTTCGTTTCATTTTATTTCTCTCCAACTCTCTCATATAAGAATTTAGCTAATGCCAATATTAATATTCTCCTTTCTAAACTTGAATAGATTCTTTATATCTCCATACTAATCAGTTAATTTTAATAGTCATATCCGGTATTTTCCCAAGTTACAACAATCTGTTAGCCAATTTCTATTATAACCACATGCCATCTCCTTGGAACAAGTCATCTTATGCCATCATTCTCTATTTTCAATCATGACATGACACCTCTGGTTGCAACGAAACACCTTATTCCTCTTAAGTCTCCATTAATAGTATTTTCCTTAACATTTCACCTTCAGTAAATATTAAACAATCAATTCAAAATCCACTACCCATTTTTCATTTTCACAACACCTCTCACTACTCCATGATACTTGAAATATCATTAATCACTTCATTTTCACAATAACATCCTGCAATCACTTTATATTACGTTAATCCTTCCTTCCAGAATTAAACATTTCGCTCTGTTTATAATCTTGAACATGACAATTCTCGTCACTGTTTCTACTTTACTGCAAAAGTGAAAAAGTTAAATATAATACCTCAAAGTTCAGAATGACAGAAGAGAAAGATGACAACATGAAAAGAAATTGAAGTAATTTTGCTGATAATCAGTTACCTAGCACTGCAAAGAGTGCAGTGTCCTTTGAGGTATTTACCCCAACTCCTTTTTTATCTGCCTGATAGTTCCAGCACTTCTAAATCCACAACTTTCAAGGGCCCATTCTCAATGTATTTTCCCTGGCTATCCAATTACTAGAATCCAGTTCTCTCTCCATCTTACTGTCACATGGTTCAGCAAAATAAATGTGCCTGCTCAACACTTACATTCATCCCATACGCAACATAACTTACGTCATTAAGCTACATTTCATCGTTTACAGCTTCAGCTATCACAACATCAATATATTTTTCTTCCACATAAACCTGTTTTACTTCCTCAATGTAAGAATCCTTTTGTGCATTACCATTTCAACAACAACAAATGAAACAGAAACTGCTGCTAGTTCATTCTAAACTTCCGCCTCTTCATTGGAGTAAGAACCCCTTTTGGTGCATTATTACGTACAAAAACACCACCAGCTTCAGGCCCTACTGCCTGCAATTAATAACCACTGACTTTCAGTGAGGCAGACTCCATTTTACTTCCTTCAGTACTGTTACTGTTGCCCATCATTAATCTATCATCATAGTAAACATTCATTTTACCGAATTCTATACTTGACTCGTATTTATCATCCAGAATGGATACCAGGGCCTCATTACTTCAAAATTTAACTTTTGTACTGAACATTGAACAATCAGCATACAAAATTGTGCTGCAGCAAACATTATTTCTTGTCCTATTTCATAAGAATTCTAATGCAAGAGATGTCAGCTGTTATAAGTGTATAACTCTACCAAACTTTCACAAATAATCTAATCCTCAGAAGTTGTGGACATATCAAACAGGATAGACCCCAGATCGAAAAAAAATAAAACAAAAATTGAAGAGCACAGTGGGAATGGAACCTGAATAGGGAAGAATTACGGTAGTGTGCACCAGAAAATAAGAGTGTACACTTTCAGCTAGGAAAGACACCACTCGCCAAGTGATGTGCCTACCAAAGCCAGCAGACCCCATACCACATTTTACTCCTACCATTACTGTAAATATCTCTTCAGGTCAACAACGTTTCTTAATCCGAAATGTTTCCCAGACTTCCAGTATTAAAATCTGTAAGCATTTGGATGTGGCTTTTCTATTACCATAAAAGGACCGCTGTATTCATCTGTACACTTATATGTTTCTGACGTGATCTTCTTCGAATTTCTCGTAGTTATAACTAAGACCAAATCGCCTATGTGAAAACTGGCGGGAGGTGCTCTAGCACTATGTCATCTCTTTCTCACAAGTGCCTTTTTGCCAATATTTTCTCTAGCCATTTAGTCCTTTTCCTCCAATGTCACATCGGCAATCTCCGGAAATTTCACCAATTCAAACAGTAAATTATTGGGTCTTATTCCATATGTCAACTCACATGGGACAAAACCCTAAAAAAGATGCCTTTATGCAATTTATAATATTCCAGTATTCTGAAATTCCCAAATGACTTTTAACTAACTTTAGGTTATCATCTATATTCTGTTCCCACCTTAGTTCCTAACACATCCTATTCAGCTGAACTTCCTCATCTCCCATGATCATTATAGCAAAAAATATATTCTACCTCTTTATACAACAATGGATTCTCATTCTCACCCCCTTCTTCCACATTTCTAGATTTACCAGCAACTATATTTTCAGATCCTTTAAGTACTTAATCTCAATATCATACTGCTGAATATCTAAAGCCACCTAGTTAATCGTGGGTGCTTAAATTTACAGGTCTGCAATGACTTCGATATCCTATGCCAATATACACATCACTTTGCGCCCCAGCAAATACTGATGACATTTTTGCAAACCTATTATGATAGCCAAAGCCTCCTGTTCTAAAATATAATAATCACTTTCTAATTGCTGCAAAGTTATACTAGCGAAAGCTATGCTTTTTTGAACCTCTTCCTCTCCTTCCTTATCTACTTGGAACAGTTCTACAGAAATTCTGTACCCACATGCGTCTATCATTAAACAAAAAGGCTCAGTGAAGTCTGAACGGTGAAATATTTCACTGCTACAAACACGTTCTCTCAATTGCTCGAATCCTGTTTGACACTCCACAGTCCGCTTATAAGGTACATCTTCCACAATCAGATTTCTCACACATGGACCATTAAACAACTGTCCAAGTGCAAAGCGACGATAAAATCCCAATAAGTCACACATAACCTTCCATACTTTTCTGTTGGTGGGAGCTTTAAGTTGCTTTGTGGCCCCAACTTTCTGCCAAAGTAAAAGATTTTTCTCCAATAAAGGTATGTCCCAAAAATTTCAATTCTGTTTTTATAAATTCAGTCTTATCTATCATTAAGTTCATCCTCCCATCCTCAATTGCATCAAAAATGTTGGCTAATAGCACAATGTTTCTTCCAGCTTATAGTGGAAATCAAAACCTCGTCGACTTAAACAGTTACTTTTCTCAGTAGTTTGTCATCTAAAACTTTTGACATAGCTCTCACAAAAGCACAAACACTTATATTCAATCAAATTGGTAGAAACTTCTAATAAGAATGCTGAATACGTCCTGGATTCCTTAGCTAGTGGCAAATTCCTGTATCCACGTCACGTCCATTGAAGTCAAGAATTTAGCCTTTTAAAAGTTTTGTTACAATTCATTGAAATTTTTTATGCGTGTTCCTTTTTGGCATAATTATTTTATTCGGAGCCCTTGCATCCAGTACAAGTCTCAGAGATCCATCTGGATTACTAACCAAAGTTAATGGATTGTGTACACACTCACAGTTTTCTCAGTTATTCATCACTTAAGCATTTTTTGGATTAAGCCCCTTACTGCTCCCCTATATTTTTCAGCGACTGGTATAGGTTTTTTGAAAAACTGTGCATCTTCTTTCACAGTCAGATAATATTCATAGTCCCTTACTAATCCTGGCTGATCTGAGAAAACGTTTTCTTACTTAAGCAAAACTTCTTTTAACTTTTCTTTCTGACTTCCATGTAATTCAGGAATTTTTTCTACTTTCCAGCAATTCTTCTGGATCAATCCCTATTTCTTCAGTGCCATATTCATTATACCCTTCCATAAACTCCCTTTTTCTACAATAAATAACGGGGAAGCTCTCACTCTGTTCAATAGTTAGTTTCTTTTTCCTTGGAAATGGTATAACTACATTTATTCCGTGTACCTCCAACATTATAGAATCTTCAACGAAATCTCGCCTCCCATTACGTTTGTTGAAGAAGTCCACCCCTACCAGCACGTCCAAATTTAACCCTTGAGTTATCAGGAAGAAATGACACAACTGTATACCTCTTATTTTAAGAGTCAGCAACACTTCATGTTTAAAGGGTTTCTTAACCATTCCTATGGCTACAATTATTTCAATCCCCACAACAAGGATTATTACTAATTCCTCCTTGTTTGGCAAAGCGTCTAACCACTTTTGACTAACAGCGTGAAGATCACTGCCACTTTCAGCTAAACACTGCACTTCTTCCCCTTGTACCACAAACTTAACTACACATTGTCCTATCTTCTCTCCACTATTATTGACTTCACGTTCATCTAGCAAATGACGTACAACTTCCCTTCTCTCACGACCTTCCCCATGCCTAGAGATTTCACAGATATTGCAGGATTACTTTTAATATTTATCCTCTTGGTAGCAGTCATTCTGTCCACTAATGACATATCAGACATCTTGACAATCACCTTTTTCTTTCTGAACCTCCTCTAATCCATTATTTAGCTTACTCACTAAGGTCATTCTCAGCGTGCTCCTCTGCCCTTACTACAAACAAATTCTCATTAAATACCTCCACAATATTTCTTTCATCTAAATCCTGCAATTCTTTACTATCTGTGCTCTCTCCTTCCTCGTGAAAAGATTCCTTGTCCGTTACGTTTCACACGTTTCCCTGTTGGTTTGAAACTGTGACACCATCTGTACATACACATATTAAATCCTCATTACTGTAGTGTTTCCTTTGTCTGTTCCTACTCTAAAAGTCACTGGGGCCACCATTAAATACACATATTTTGATGTTACTTGCGTCATTTGTCTTATTTAGACTGCCCACATCATTAATTCCTAATCCTTCATTAGACATCACAAAAGGAACTGTAGCGGCTTTAAAAACCATTTCCCGTCCTGCAAATGCTAACATCTTCCCTTACGAGATCTAGTTTCCCATACTCCGTGAGAATGTGCTCTCTTCTGCTCGCACTCTCCTCTGTTCTCTGTTTAGCACATTACTATCGTCATATACTGGAGATCACGATCTAATAGTACGTCACTGACAGGAGTCAGTTTGCCTATCTGCCGTTGCACGGCGGCAGCCTCTTGTGCCTCCTCTTCCCTTACCATTACCTCGAGAGACGCCCACCCTGTTTACATCTACATTCTGCAGTAGTCAGAGGCCTAAACTTTCTATTAGCCTGCTCCTTCTCTTGCATTAGTCTCTCTACTCTTTCCAGATAAATAATAAATTTACTAACGTTGTCCCTGGAAGCCAATTCGTAGGCAGCTTTCCATATAAACCCATTGTAATCTGCTCTGGCTCTAATTTGTTAACAGTAGATTAGCAACCCATTCTAAAGCAAATGTTTTCACATCCTCCTTTCTGTGTTTTACTTTTCGCCAGCTCAGTAATTGTTTTGTAGTTCCATGTGCTCTTGTTTACCCCAATATTCTTTAACAAATGCATCTTTAAACTTACCCAAAGTGTATATCGTTCAGAGCTTTCAGGTCCTACCTCCCCCCTAAATTTTGATGAAATGAAACCAATCTTTTGTCTATCAGTCCACAATCTTGGTCACACATTTTCAAAATCGTTACAAAATTCCTTGTTATGCACATGTCTAGAAGTCTCAGACCTTAAAAACAGTCTGTTAGTAATATAAGCTACTTCAGCCGACTCTGTTATTACACTACCACCCAAACTGTTAGTACCAACTTGTATATTATGTTCTACTTCAGGCAATCTGTTTTTATGATTATTCAACACATTTGCTACCACCCACACCTGAATAGTCGAAACTTTCCTCGTTGATTTTACTATTCAAAATTGTATGCTCACTTTCACATACACCTAGAACTGTAGCTATTTTATGCTCTACTTTCTGAGCATTTTGTGGGATCTGACCTATTATTTGCTTGCTTCCTTTCTTACACTATCTGAGTATTTCTTACAACTTTCCTCAACTTGGTAAACTAACTTCGACCATTTCATCAGAAGCCTTCAATCCTTTTTGCCGCGTTTCCTTTATCTCAGAAGCCTGGTTTTTAATTTAGTATCAATTTAAACTCTAAACTGTTTAAGCTCATCAGCTAAATCAGAAAGCGTATTATACTCCTGATCAATTTTCCTATTAAAATCGTCATTCTGTTATTAAATTTACTCAACAATTGTTGTTCTACTTCTTTACCATCTTGCTTAAGATCCCTAGTTACATTTTTATTTGCATCTTTGCTGTTAAGCAATAATGCTGCTAACATATCCTTTACACTTTCCTGTTCAGTTTGCTTTACGTATCAAGTTTCACGTCCGCCTCTCTCGTCTCTTGTTCATTTAAGTCAGCCTGGCTCTTGTCAAATAAATCAGAATCACTAAAATCACCCAATATATCTTTAAAAGAGCTAGTATATTTTCCCATAGTTACATCTGTTGAAACATTTTTTCCCTATTTCTCTCCCAAAATTGTTGATAATTGTTGTAAATTAGGAACTGAAAGAGCATTAATTTCTAATCCACCCACATTTCTATAATATGTAGTGCTGTCTGAGTGGCATTTCTATCAAACTGGATCACATCATTTTTCTTCACAACTACAGAATTATCATTCCCTTCATTTTCAAAAGTCTTCTTATATAAGAAAAAACTGATGAAGTATTTGTCTACTGTAGTATCGGTACACTGAAACTGCGGGCCCGTCCTTCGCCTCCAGCTATACAAGTTCGTGGGCTTGATGAAATGAATCTACTGCCAACACCGTCGGTGCTGTTGTTGAGATGGCGGCTCCCGCTGCATCAGTCATTTTATATATTAACTCCGCACTGTTTTTTTCTGTCGTATCTACGATCTCCTTATTGTTCTTCCTACTGTAGGATCACAGTTGTGATCGCAGTGTCCTGCTTTTCCACGTTGTCACACACTGTTCTATACTGTCTTTTGATAGCTGTTCGACACTGTTAATTTTCACATTTACGCTCGGCCGCGGATCTATTCTCTACCTCTTTTTATACATGCCGAGCCCTGACCCATTTGTGGTGGCGAGGTACTTAGCTGCTGCAAATAAAGTACCAGTCGCTTTGTGGCGAATCTTTTCTCACACGTACTCCTCTTTGGAGTTACTGAAATGCAATTCTCTGTTGGAAAAAACTATAGAAAAAACGGCTGTACACGTCGCAACCACAAGTCGCCTGAAAATTTGTTTGTAGGTGGAAGGTTAATAATAGTTACAGAAAAGTACTTCGGTGCTTAAAATTTAACCAGATACTACCAAGCCTTATTCTAAGCTGTAAAAAGTCTGAGGAACCCATACGCACACATCATTCACAATCATAGCCAGGTCATGATAATTATTAATTATCATTCACATAATGTTTACAGATTGTTTCATTTTGAATAGCTCTTACAAATGTTGCTTTTCAGTCTCACGTAACAAAATGTTCACTTTCGCGAGTAAACAACAGTCCAGAGGAATTTAGTTATTTTACAAATCACCAAAAGTTATGAATTTCGCACTGTACATTATATTGAACTCTCTTCCATACTTTACGTCACTTCTCAACTAGTGTGACAAGAGGGTTGCCATCCCACGTTCCTTTGTTGCCAGATGTATCAAAATGGCGGCGATGACGTCATCCAAGATGGCTGCTTGTAGACTTGGCAACAGCGCATGACATCATCCACGACGGCGAATTTTGGTGGGAAGTCTGAATTATGGTGGGAAGATAGGTCAATTGGGCTACCTCCACTGACCTAACCCTCCAGAAAACAATTGACCAGAAATCCAAATTCCAGTGGGATAATGCATCAAACCACGAAAATGGTGGGAACATAGACCAGTTGGGCTATGGCCACTAACCTAACCCCCTCTCTGAGAAAATGGAGCCAAGTTCAAAATCCAGCACGATAATGGCGGGAAAACTGGACTTGTCTTTATTATTATTTAAACAGTATCACGCAGGTGTGGTCTCCACGAGGTCCGTGGTGGTAAATTCAAATTCCAACAGGATAATGTGTCACACCTAAGAAAATAGGACATATGGACTACGTCCACTAACCTAACCCTCCATAAAAAAAAATTGGTCACAAGTTCGAATTCCAAACTGATAATTGCTCACACCTACGAAAAAATGGCCTGGAATAGGCCAATTAGGTCACATCCACTAACCAAAGTCCACCTCATCCTATGAATTCTCGCCAAGTTTGAATTTTGGCTGTCACTTATGTTTTCACTGATAAGCTATTAAAATCGCGTCAAATAAAATACGCTTGTACTAACCTAAGTCACCTCCTGTCGATTGTCGGGAAAAGGACTGAAGTCTTTGCTTCAAGCAGTATGGTCATCACTTATGGTCCAACTGACTTAGTTCAAGTCGTCGCCAGCAGAGGATGCTACCCCTGGTGCCACCGGTGAGAGGTAGCCCGCACGTGTGCCACTGGTCCAGTTGGCGCTCACTTCACAGCCTTAGGTCGGCTGGCGCCAAAGTTGTTTGCCGGACAGTGGAATCTGCCCTGACGACACACAACCGCCGGTCCACCACGTGGCTTGCTCGACAAAGATGTTTTGTATCAGTGTGATGGATATATTTGATAACTAAAGAAAATGTTAGAAAATAAGTAGAGTGAACTCCTTCTTCACTCCCCCCCCCCCCCCCCCCCCCCCCCCCAGTAGCCCAGAGCAGGCTGAGTTGTTTTCCCTCACGGTCTTGATTTACGTCACGAATGCTCGATTGAATGTGGTGGGATACAGGAGCAGTGACAACATTAGCGTATGTTGAGAGCAGGAAGGCTATGACGTTATGTCCGGGAGGAAGATTTTTTTTATATAAATGACCTAGTAGAAAGTGTCGGAAGTTCAATGCCGCTTTTCACAGATGATGCTGTAGTACACAGAGAAGTTGCAGCACTAGAAAATTGCAGCGAAATGCAGGAAGATCTGCAGCGGATAGGCACTTCGTGCAGGGTGTGTGTCAACTGACCCTTAACATAGACAAACGTAGTGTATTGCGAATACATAGAAAGGAAGATCCTTTATTGTATGATTATAGGATAGGAGAACAAACACTGGTACCAGTTACTTCTCTAAAATATCTGGGAGTATATGTGTGGAATGAAGTGGAAGTGGAATGATCATATAAAATTAATTGTTGGTAAGGCGGGTGCCAGGTTGAGATTCATTGGTAGAGTCCTTAGAAAATGTAGTCCATCAATAAAGGAGGTGGCTTACAAAACACTCGTGCCAACTATACTTGAGTATTGCTCATCAGTGTGGGATCCGTACCAGGTCGGGTTGACAGAGGAGATCCAAAGAAGAGCGGCGCGTTTCGTCACAGGGTTATTTTGTAAGCATGAGAGCGTTACGGAGATGTTTAGCAAACTCAAGTGGCAGACTCTGCAAGAGAGGCGCTCTGTATCCCGGTGTAGCTTGCTGTCCAGGTTTCGAGAGAGTGCGTTTCTGGGTGAGGTATCAAATATATTGCTTCCCCCTACTTGTACCCCCCGAGGGGATCACGAATGTAAAATTAGAGAGATTCGAGCGCGCGTGGAAACTTTCCGGCAGTTGTTCTTCCCGCGAACCATACGCAACTGGAACAGGAAAGGGAGGTAATGACAGTGGCACGCAAAGTGCCCTCCGCCACACACCGTTGGGTGGCTTGCGGAGTATAAATGCAGATGTAGTTGTAGGCGATATTTTGGTAAAAAGGTTCTGTTAGGGTGTCAATTTCCATGCATACAAGCTGAGGCACGAAGAAAGTGGGCATTAACTATTTCTGGGACACTATACAATTCCAGAGAGGTCGATTTGGCTCTCTCTCTCTTTTTTTTTTTTTTTTTTTTTTTTTTTTTTTTTTTTTTTTTTTTTTTTCAAAGAAATGTGACGTAAGAATAAGATTGGGAAGGTTGTTAGATGTGTTTGTAATTATGCGCGTGCATTTGGCGGTGCTGCGTCGGTCATGCTTGGAGGCAGATACGAGTGGTTGAGCACATGTGTCAACACGCTCTCTGCTGTTCTGCATTCAATGGTAAAGACAAGTCGCCCCTGGAGATGCCTCGAATATGAGACTGGTGTGAACGCACTTTGGAATGCTATGACAGTATAACGGTGACTGTATAGAGGAATGCTACTTTGACCGGTGTTCGGTGGCGGTGGCTGGCGGCTGCGGCAGAGCGCCAGGAGCTGTGTCTGGGTGAACATGTATTCGGATAGGAATTTCATGGGAGTGGAGTATGAATGCGGCTGTCGCCACCTCATGTTTGCATAAGCTGAGCCGGGACCCGTGCATGGTTTGAGGGTTGTCAGGCATGTGACTTCGCGGAGGAGAGGGTGTGATGGAGGGTGCTTGTGCGTGTCTGTTGCGTTATTTTGCGAGTGGCCCTGTAGGCTGTGCCATGCATTATTTGGACAGTTTACTAGTAATGAGAATGTTTGCAGATATGTGTACTGCATTACTTAGGAACAGTTTGCTATTGTGTACTGAAATTAGGAGTTCTTTGCGTGTCTGCAGACTGTATTGTCACGCCAAGCACATTAGGGTGGATGTTTTGTATCGGGTTGTTGGATATGTTTGAAACTAAATAGAGTGAACTCCTTCTTTACTCCCCCCAGCAGCCCTGAGCAGGCTGAGTCGTTTTCCCTCACTATCTTGATTTACGTCACGAAACGGACGACAGCGTCGTAGACCTCTTGGAGAACACACTGTTTACCGCCATCATGAATAACTGTACTTCCGTCATCAGCTGGTGTCACTGTGTGCGTCCTCTGACGGCGGGGAAATGTACTAAGACAGTTGGGGTCTGGAGCTCGTGGTGAACACTCTAGGTGGCGCCATCTTCGATTACGGCACTTGCGTCACTACTCCGTCCTCTAGTGGCATCAAAATGAATGCAGTCAGTTCGGCTATGGACTCAATGGCGAATACACTTGGTGGTGGTGTTCCCTCTAGTTGTTTAAATAAAGGCTGGTGTATGATTTCGATAGTTGATGATTAGCAAGCAGAGTCTTTTACTTGCATTAATACTTTGACAATTTAGGAGTTGTTTGGCTATATGGACGCAAATGCTGTGCACTGTTTATGAGAGGTTTACATGTCTGTAGGCTGTGCAGTGTGTTATTTTTGACGGTTTACAATTGGCAAGAGTGTGTGTAGAGCTTTATACATGAGTTATGTAGGAAAAAATGGTTCAAATGGCTCTGAGCACTATGGGACTCAACTGCTGAGGTCATTAGTCCCCTAGAACTTAGAACTAGTTAAACCTAACTAACCTAAGGACATCACAAACATCCTTGCCCGAGGCAGGATTCGAACCTGCGACCGTAGCAGTCTTGCGGTTCCAGACTGCAGCGCCTTTAACCGCACGGCCAATTCGGCCGGCTGTTATGTAGGAGTGGTTTGCAGGTCTGTATGCTGTGGGGCATGTCAGAGCGTGTGTTCTGTGATGCATATACTCCATCCCTAAATAAACTGCTCGCAAGTAAATACACTCCTTCCTCTCTCCATCAGTCTATTGCTGGCTGAGTCCTTTTAGCACCCGCCCCTAGGAAGAGGTGGCTGAGGTTAGTACAAGTGTTCTTTCTTTATGTGCAATTTTCTTAGGTTGGTAGCGCAAGTGCAAGTGACCTTTCATTACTGCCAGAATTCAAACTCGGCAAGGGTTCCTAGGAAGAGGTGGCGGTCGGTCCTTGAAAAGAAGTTGAAAGTAGGTAGTAGAACGCCTTTTCATACTTATATGAAATTGTAAATTGAATTATTTAATATCATTAAAACTGAAATTTCAATTAAGTACTTAGGTAATTGATATGTTAGATACGCAATGTGCGTGTTAGCATATTTACAGAAGACTATGTTCAGCGCGTGTATGGAGGTGGCGTCCGGGGTTGTGTGACGTAAGCAGCCAGACACCCGCGGGGCGGTGGCGCGGCGTATGTCTGGTTATAGCGCGCGCGGACGCGAGAGAGAGCAGATGATCTTGTGTCAGTTAACTTAGTGAGAGCGTTCTTTGCTGAGCAAGCCACGTGGTGGACCAGCGGTTGTGTGACATCAGGGCAGATTTCACTGACCAGCAAACAACTTTGGCGCCAGCCTACCTAAGGCTGTGACGTAAGCGGCCGCTGGATCAGTGGCGCGTGTGCGGGCTACTACTGCCGGTGGCACCAGGGTAGCCTCCTCTGCTGGTGACGATTTGAACTAAGTCAGTTGGACTACAAGTGATGATAGTACTGCTTGAAATACAGACTTCAATTCTTTTCCCGCAAATCGACAGAAGGTTACTTAGGTTAGTACAAGTGTACTGACCGCTAAAATTCAAACTTGGGGAGAATTCGTAGGATGAGGTGGACTTAGGTTGGTGGATGTGATCTAATTGGCCTAATCCAGACCATTTTTTCGTAGATGTGACCGATTATCGTTTTTTTTTTTATGAAGGGTTAGGTTAGTGGACGTAGCCCAATTGGCCTATTTTCTTAGGTGTGACGCATTATCCTGTTGGAATTTGAATTTAGCGCCATTATTTCTGGAGGGTTAGGTTAGTGGAGGTAGCCCAATTGACCTATCTTCTGACCAGAATTTAAACTTCCCGCCAAAATCCGTAATCTTGGATGACATCACGGTGGCACTATCTGGTGGCGACGATATCAACTAAGCCATTGGAGTCTGGGCCTCGTGGCGACCACACCTGCATGATACTGTTTAAATAATGATAGAGACAAGTCTGGTTTTCCCGCCATTATCGTGTAGGAGTTTGAACCTGGCTCCATTTTCTCAGGAGGGGGGTTAGGTTAGCGGACGTAGCCCCACTGGTCTCTTTTCTCGCCATTTTGGTGGATAGTGAGCTTAGTGGAGGTAGCCCAACTGACCTATCATCCCGCCAAAATTCAAACTTCCCGATGATGTCATGCACTGTTGCCAAGTCTACACACCGCCATCTTGGATGACGTCATCGCCGCCATCTTAGATACATCTGGCAGCAATGGAATGTGGGGAGCCCCCCCCCCCCTCTCTGTCTCACTACTTTCTCAAACATTTTGCTACAAAAATTTTACAATATTAATAATTTTCACCGGAGCACCTATCAATAGGTCTGATCACTAAGAGATCCAAGCCCCAACTTTACTCACTTCTCTACACAAAAGAAGTTTCTAGTTTCCATAATGCCCATGAATATGCTAATTTCTGATTGACAGAGAAATGTCACAGCCAATCGGAAAGGAGCATTTCACCAGCTAAATCCCGCACTTGTGCAGCGAAACAATCAAAATTTGTCACTGAATCAGCACAGTAAACCAGTATAAATAAATTTTGAAAACCCACAAATATAAAATTAATCATAATCGCATTTCCCCAGTACCATAAACTGACGAAATAGTTTATAACAAATTCCCCAGTACGAATAACTAACATACACGTCATTCTCCAACATTTCTCGCGAGAACAGTTACTTCAGTCTATAGTATAAAAGCTTATGTAAACGCTATTTCACACTGACATTTTCATTCACTTTCATAAAAAGCACCATTTTAATAGGAATTAATAAACAATTAGAAAATTAAACGAACAGAACTGCAAACAAAAATAGCACTATTCTGATTGCAGCTAAACAGTGTATGTCAGCGTAGTGCCCTCTACCAGATCGCACAGCAGTTATACATTGAAAAACCAAAGAAACTGGTACACCTGCCTAATAACGTTTGGGGCCCCCGCGAGCATGCACAAGTCCCGTAGCACGACGTGGCATAGACTCAACTAATGTCTGAAATAGTGCTGTAGGGAACTGATATCATGAATCCTGCAGACCTGCTCTTCTGCACAGCACGTTGCAAGGCATCCCAGATATGATCAATAATGTTCATTTCTGGGGAGTTTGGTGCCCAGCGGAAGTGTGTAAACTCAGAAGAGTGTTCCTTGAGACACTGTCCTGATGGAATCGCTCAAGTCCGTCGGACTGCACAATGAAAGTGAATGGATGCAGGTGATCGGACAGGATGCTAACGTAAATGTCACATGTCAGAGTCGTATCTAGACGTATCAGAGCTCCCATGTCACTACAAATACACACGCCCAACACAATTACAGAGCGTCCAACAGCTTGAGGTTGTCTCCATACTCATACACGTCCATCGGCTCGATATAATTTGAAACGAGACTCGGGCGAGCAGGCAACATGTTCCCAGTCGTCAACAGCCAAATGTAGGTGCTGACGGGCCCAGGCGAGGCGTGAGGCTTCGTGTCGCGAAGGTCACCAAGGGTACACAAGTGAGGCTTCGACCCCGAAAGCCCTTATCGATGATGTTTCGTTGAATGGTTCGCTCGCTGGTACATGTCATGGCTTCATTCAAGTTTTGTCGTGGTCATTCTCCTCTCCACAATGTATTTCGTGAAGGTCAACGAAAATCGGTTGTTATTGAGAAAACACCTGCAGCGTGCACTTGACAGTCCGAGAGGAAGGGGCATCCGCAGGCACACCAAAGAATGCAGTAGATTCCAGATATAGTAGCAGCAGTAATATATTATTACGGTTAATGTTATCTACTTGCTGGCCGCCAGACTGTACAGTAAGTTACATCGTGCTAGGGACAGCCGGTACCAGATAACTTAAGTACACTATCTCATCAATCTTATTAGTTGTCAGTAACATCAGGTGTCTCCACCCTTCCCCTTTACGAAGGCTTGAACTCTACAGGAGACATTTTGAATGAGGTTTGTAAATGTCTGTGGAGGAATGACAGTACAATCTTCCTCACGAGCCAAAACCAGAGAATGTAGGCCTCCTGATTCTTAATGGTTGGGTCGGAAGCGAAGTGGACATTCTGATGCATCCAAAAAGTGTGCCACTGGGGTGAAGTCGAGACTCTGGGCAGATCAATCATCTCAAGCACTTACTGTCCACTGACCATCGCCTCACAAATGCTTTATGAGAGTGTACACTGTCATCTTGTTACAAACAATTATTGTCTTAGAACTGTTCCTCAACTGTACAGAGTACAGAACGCTGCAAAATGGGGTCCCATTCTTCCAGAAGCTGGACCACACCATAACCACGAGAAATACTCCCATACCATAACACTACCTCCCTGGTACTTCACTGTTGGTACCACACATGACGGCACGTAATGTTCTCCTTTTATTCAGCAAATCCAAGACCTTCCATCGTATTGTGACACTTATAGCGTGATTCATCACTTCAGATCGCTTGTTTACAGCTATCCACTGCCCAGCGGGTCGCTCTTTGCAGCATAACACGTCAAGCGTCACGTAAGAGTAGAACACGGCAAGTGTCATAACCTAATTTCCCAGAAACTCCGCTCAGTAGAAGGTGAGTCACAATAAGCGGACACGTATCTCGACTTATCCGCCGACACTCACCGATTCAGAGAAGAAAACTGTGATATTTCTTGAGGTACTTTCTGTGCATTCTAGCGGGCAGTGATCTCAGTTGAAATGGCTGCCCAGTGGTTAGCTTTGTAGCTTCTTAATTTCACGCTCCCGTGTTCGATACCCGATCATTGTTTCTACTTATTTTATTTCTTCATTTATGTACCCATGTCCTTAGAAAGTTATTACACAAATGTTTCTTATCATGTTAGGAGATACAAGGGCGTTAAATTAACTGTAAAACTGCAACTTGGTGTCACAGTATATCTCATACATTTATTATATGAAATATGTGTGCTCTCAGCTTCAGGCTGTGATGGCTTCGGTTACACAGCTTGAGGCTGCAGTGGATGGGCACCACTGTTGTGGGCCGGCCGTGGGGATCTAACGGAAGCCCAGCAC